>NW_023994511.1:0-102500 GCF_015586225.1 Lucilia sericata | reverse complement strand
ATGTTGTCAAACTATTAGTAAACTAGCAATCCTCAGAAATAGTTCCTTGCAAATGAAGAAAATTAATTGATTTAATTAGACTTTTATTTTTAAACATAAATACAAAAAACTCAATACGAAATTACCTAAATATATACTTAAGAATTTCTATAAAAAGACATATAATAATTGTGAGATTTGTCAGTAGGTGTTTAGGTACTAAAACACATGTTGCAGCTTATATTTCAATGTGTGGGAGTGTTGTTATGTAATAGAATTTGATAACATATGTGTCATTTGAAAATGAAATTAAAATTTCTTTTCTTTTTGATGATGTGCCAATAAAGTAAATTTAATTTTGGTAAAAAATAAAACATTTTGAAATTGGCTTAAGGCTGTGTTATAAAATAATACCATGAAATAGTTTGAAAGTTCGAAGGACCTAGTAAGCATGACAATTGATTATTTGTTATAGTAAAGGTAAAGTATCATAGGCAGTCCCGCCTTTTAACTTAATTTGTTTTTTGGTAAAATAAAACTTTAAAAATCCACATCAAAATAATTTCATATACTGTGCACTTTGGCAAAGAAATTTTGCAAATTCATAAAATTGTCTATTGATCTTTTGACAACTGAGAATACACTTGTATGTGTTTTTCTATGTATATATATCGTTGTATTTTCTATGAGGGGGCGTTTAAATTGAAATTGTTGTGACTAAAATAAACTTGAGGGAAGTTTTAATTTGTTTGCCAGAAAAGATACAACTTTTTGTTGTGATCTACTAGTTGTTTGCGTAAGTGTATAAAAATAAACATTACATAATGTGTATGTGTGTGAGTGCCTGTGTCAGTTTGGAGTTTGTTATAAAAGTTTTTCAATTAAATTTATGTGTAAATAAAAATATTTTATTTTGGGGTTTATTGTACACTTTTTTAGTTTTAATTAAATGAAAATAATTGACTTTTATAAAAATCTAGAAATAAATGTCTAGATTTTTTAAAAAATCATTTTATTAAATAAAACTTATTTACTTTAAAATATGTATATATTTCTCTGAGTGTACTATCTTAGTACATACAGTCTGGTCTAGAGTCTAGTCTAGTCTAGTCTAGTAGTCTATAGTCTAGTCTAGTCTAGTCTATAGTCTAGTCTATAGTCTAGTCTATAGTCTAGTCTATAGTCTAGTCTATAGTCTAGTCTATAGTCTAGTCTATAGTCTAGTCTATAGTCTAGTCTATAGTCTAGTCTATAGTCTAGTCTATAGTCTAGTCTATAGTCTAGTCTATAGTCTAGTCTATAGTCTAGTCTATAGTCTAGTCTATAGTCTAGTCTATAGTCTAGTCTATAGTCTAGTCTATAGTCTAGTCTATAGTCTAGTCTATAGTCTAGTCTATAGTCTAGTCTATAGTCTAGTCTATAGTCTAGTCTATAGTCTAGTCTATAGTCTAGTCTATAGTCTAGTCTATAGTCTAGTCTATAGTCTAGTCTATAGTCTAGTCTATAGTCTAGTCTATAGTCTAGTCTATAGTCTAGTCTATAGTCTAGTCTATAGTCTAGTCTATAGTCTAGTCTATAGTCTAGTCTATAGTCTAGTCTATAGTCTAGTCTATAGTCTAGTCTTGGTTATTATAACCTTTTTATTAGATACTTTAAAATTATTCTAGATTATATATATATTTCTCTTAGTGTAGTTTAGTTTTACTTAATATAGGTTTTGGTTTTTGAGGCTTTCTTAACATTCATCACATAACTTTTTTGTTACGACTAGTCTAGTCTATAGTCTAGTCTATAGTCTAGTCTATAGTCTAGTCTATAGTCTAGTCTATCGTCTAGTCTATAGTCTAGTCTATCGTCTAGTCTATAGTCTAGTCTATAGTCTAGTCTATAGTCTAGTCTATAGTCTAGTCTATAGTCTAGTCTATAGTCTAGTCTATAGTCTAGTCTATAGCCTAGTCTATAGTCTAGTCTATAGTCTAGTCTATAGCCTAGTCTATAGTCTAGTCTATAGTCTAGTCTATAGCCTAGTCTATAGTCTAGTCTATAGTCTAGTCTATAGCCTAGTCTATAGTCTAGTCTATAGTCTAGTCTTGGTTATTATAACTTTTTTATTAGATACTTTAAAATTATTCTAGATTATATATATATTTCTCTTAGTGTAGTTTAGTTTTACTTAATATAGGTTTTGGTTTTTGAGGCTTTCTTAACATTCATCACATAACTTTTTTGTTACGACTTTATGTACATAAAATACACAACACTGTGTGTAAATGCAAATATACAACCGGAAGTGGTAGTGATCATAGTAATTGTGTGTAATGGCAATCTATTGGTTACCAATAATCATCAGTCAAAGCATTAAAATAGAACAAAGTAAAGACAACTTTAAATATTTCTTTAATATTTATCAATTTTGTTTAAAAAATTCAATTAGTTTCTATCTACCACAATATTGTTGCAGTACTGCACAACATTTTAGTTATCCTTATAGATATGCGTATGTCCACAGGATAAACTTCTTAATAAACTCCTAGATTTGTATACTTTTCCATTATATTAAAAAAACTCCCTGTTTGCAAGTTTGTTATTTGTTTGTATTAGATTTCTTTCTTTTTATTGTTTAGTTTTCAGCACAAATATTAGTTTTATAAATTTTCCCTAGCATTCCATTTATATATATTAGTATATGTTGTTGTTATGTGTATTATAAATTTCAAATTCATTTTATATAATATTTGCATATATGAATGCTGCATTTGCTTTTGCTTTTATAAAATTTTAATCTGGATTTTAATAAAAATACATTTATTTTTATCCCTCTAAGTGATAGTTTGTATACTGACCTCATTTCTTAAGCAAAAGTTTTCAAATGCTTTTAAAATATACATATGTATGTATTTCAAACAGATAAGTTTTCTTATTAAAGACTTATAAGGATTTGTGCTGCGTATGTACATATATAGTATTTTATTTATCTTCTAATAAAGCTGTTATATTTTGTAATATTTAGTGTAAGATAAGTTTTTAAAGAGAACTAGTGCGACTGGCGACAAAGAGTTCATTTTTTTATACCACATCTTTCTAATTCGCACACTATCGTTAACATAATAGTATTTGTTTTGCCCATCACTGCTTTGAACATATATAGGGCAATGTGTACTTCTCATTGACCATTTGCCATTTTTGGTTTAGTTTAGGGTTAATTTGTTGCCCATCACTGTTTTAATTTATGTAAATATATGTATATATGTATATAGATTTATGTCCATGTATATGTACTTATTACAAAAATCTGCATGCGGCTGTGATATATGAAAAAAATATTTTAATTAAAAAATAATTTCCAATTATCATTGAGCGCCATCATCATAATTTTATAAGCTTCACTTGATTTTTTCATTATTTTTATTTCATGTCCTTCAAGGCAACATTTTAAAATAATGGAAAAGGTCAAAGTCACTAAATAACAAAAAAGGATGTTTAAACTATTGTTAGAAAGAAACATCAAAATATCATCTCATGAAAGAATTTAAAACATTATAAAGTTTTCAATCAATATATATCCGCTACACCAATGATAGAGAGTGACTATTTGAAATATTAAGATCCTGTGAAAAGGGACTTAATTTGTCCCTGATCAAATGCTTGATACACATATTAAGTTGCCACAATTTTGAAAACTTTCATTTATTCTTTATCCCGCCAACTGTATTTGGGTAGAACTACAGTATAACAGTTTTCCTTTGATTTCCATCGATATTTGTGTCTATTTAAAGCAAATCACTAAAACTGGCTTTATTCCTTATAGGGATTGCTACCCATTGCGTTGCCTATAAAGCCTGGTATGTATAAATATTTTTCAGTATTATAAAACATTCAATTTTATCTGACCATTGAACTGAAAATAATGACCTCCAATTGTATATTCACACAGCCACATCCTTGTTCATATGCCACACATTCGTATGTACATACATTACTTATGTATGTATTTGTTACAAATGGTAGATTTTAATCCAGTTGCTGGTCAGTCAATCAGTCCAGTTGCTTTTATGAGGTAGAAATATGAAAACAATCTGTGTGCATAGAGTTACAGAAAGCGTTTCTTTCAATGTCATAATGTTCTGTCCATAGAAATGCGATATAAAGTGCTAAATACCAGTGTTAATAATTCCAATTGTTTGCTGATGCCGTAGTTGTTTTTTGTTTTATTTTTGAATTTCTGCTTATAAAATTTGCAAATACATATATAATGTAAAATATTGACTGATATTTGGACATACAAAAATAATAAAGAGATATGGTTATACCCAGCAAACAAGCCTGGTTTGACTATTAGCAGGAAATATAAACTAGTTTTTCGATGTTTGGCATTATATATATAATTTCTTAATACAAATTGGTAAATTACATTGTAGTTATATTGCTAAATTATTGACTTTATGTTTACTGGGTTAGGCAAACTCATAAAAGGAAGTGGATGTTGTTTTCCAAATAAACAATACATTCGACACGCATGCCTTCACATACATATGTGTATGATTATATGTGTGATTTTTCCTCTGTGTATATAGTGCTGGACAGTAAATGTACAATTTTAAAATAAAATATACTGCTACTGCTAATATTATTACGAAATAATAAACATTTAATAATTGTCTGTATATACAAATACATAATTATGTATGCACCATATTTTTAGTTGATAACGCTGCACAGCCACTTTGTCTAAATATTAGGGATGTAACGAATGATTCTTATTTTAATGATAGTGATAACAGATTTTCTTTCTTTTTGCCCTAGTGCCACTAGTTTAACTAGAAAATGGTCTTTTATGTTTTCACTCGAAAAACCAATTTTTTATGGGAAATTAAAATGATCACAGATTTTCTTTCTTTTTGTCCTAGCGCCTCTAGTTTAGCCAGAAAATGGACTTTTATGTATTCACTCAAAAAATAGATTTTTGGTAGGAAATTAAAATTATCACAGATTTTCTTTCTTTTTGCCCTAGCGCCTCTAGTTTAGACAGAAAATGGACTTTTATGTTTTCACTCAAAAAATCGATTTTAGGTTGTAAAATAAAATTATCTCAGATTTTCTTTCTTTTTGCCCTAGTGCCTCTAGTTTTGCCAGAAATGGACTTTTATGTTTTCACTCAAAAATCGATTTTTGATGGTAAATAATAGTGATCACAGATTTTCATTTTGTCCTAGCGCCTCTAGTTTACCCAGAAAATGGGCATTTATGTTTTCACACAAAAAATCAATTTCAGATGGTAAATGATAGTGATCACAGATTCTCTTTCTTTTTGCCCTGGTGCCTCTAGTTTAGCCAGAAAATAGACTTTTATGTTTTCACTCAAAAAATCGATTTTTAGTGGGAAATTAAAATGAACACAGATTTTCTTTCTTTTTGTCCTAGCGCCTTTAGTTTAGCCAGAAAATGGACTTTTATGTTTTTACTCAAAAAATCGATTTTTGGTGGGAAAATAAAATGATCACAGATTTTATTTCTTTTTGCCCTAGTGCCTCTAGTTTAGACAGAAAATGCACTTTTATGTTTTCACTCAAAAAATCAATTTTTGGTGGGAAAATAAATTGATCATAGATTTTCTTTCTTTTTGTCCTAGCTCCTCTAGTTTTGCCAGAAAATGGACTTTTATGTTTTTATTAAAAAAATCGATTTTCTATGGTAAATGATGGTGATCACAGATTTTCTTTTTGTCCTAGTGCCTCTAGTTTAGCCAAAAAATGGACTTTTATGTTTTCACTCAAAAAAATCGATTTTTTATGGTAAATGATAGTGATCACAGATTTTCTTCCTAGCACCTCTAGACAAAAATGGACTTTTTTGATTTCACTAAAAAAAATGATTTTTGATGGTAAGCGATAGTGAGCACAGATTTTCTGCCTTTTTGTCCTAGCGCCTCTAGTTTAGCCAGAAAATGGACTTTTATGTTTTCACTCAAAAATTGGGGTTTTGGTGGGAAATTAAAGCCTTCTACTCCATAGTCTAGTCAACGAACTTTTGTAATTATATAGCAAATATTAAAGAAAACAACATGCCGCTAATCGGATGCAATGACTTTTTGTCGAACTACTGGACAGTCTTTTGGTGAAGACCACCTTCATACATATAAACCTTTATATAAATAAATCAAAATAAAACCAAACCTTTGAGAAACATTTACTACTTATATCCAACGTTCAACAAAAGTTGTATGTGCAACAAAACTTTTTTTAGCTCTAGCAACATGTTGCTGGTAATATTATTTACATACAATTCACCACACTGTCCCAATCATAAATGTTTGAGTTTCTTTAAAGTACTTTCGACTTGAATAGCCCTACATGGATTCTTATGCCATTGTAGTCATATATGTTTGTATCCACCATAGGGCCGTGAAACAATTGTAAAAATTGTTTGCTGGGCAAAAACCCAAACTAACACAAAAAGCAACATATAGGCAAAGAGTGCTGTTATATTCTTAGCAACATTTCCTGTCGTGTTTAACATTTTAAGGATGTTTTTTGAACAACTGTATTTGTTTGTGTCTTGTTTTTTGTTGAGCTTTAGTGTTCGTGTTACAAATTCTTGTTGTATGGTATGGTCGTGCGAGAGAATTTTGTGTGAACTTAAATGAGCAAGAAAATATAGATTAGTTTTAACGTGGCATTAAACCAGTTAGCATGTATTACGTTAAAAGCCGGTAAATGTGAAAGCTAACATTTGAAAATAGGATAAAAATTAGATACGAGTATTATAAATTTAAAATAATGATCACTATGAAATAAACGAAAAGTTGAAAAACATATTTTAAATTAAATTCTTGTAATACATATAAAAATATAATTTTTACAAATAATATTTTGTTAACATTTAAAGGATTATCTCAGCCTTATGGAAAGGGGATTGAATGTATATTGTATAGTAAGTTTTTTTATGATTTCTTTGAAACAACTTACTTTATATTAACTAAGAATTACGTATGCGCAATATAGTTTCTTGGCTTATTTGGTAAATGAGTATTTATGTTTTTAGTGAGCTAGTCTAGGAACTTGAAGATTACTGGTTCATTTCCCGCCAAAAAGTTAAAATATAATTTATTGTAATAATGTACGATTTTTTTAATAAAAATTGTATAAGTTTGTTTGAATCAATTCAAACAGATTTCACATTAAAGTTTGTTTCAATTTTTTTAAATTTTTTCTGGTTTTAATTTTCATTAAATTTGTCCACTTTTTATGAATCCTTTTCTCTCTAAGAATATGTGTTTTCTAATAAATAAAGTTTCTTAAAAGACATTTAAATGATTGCTGACAGTTTTCGTTTTGTTACAGCCAATAACTTGATAAACATATGCGACCTTTTTTGTACCTCGTGGCCCATTAACATAAAATGTAAATTGTTTTTTAAACTTTCGATTTAACTATGTGAAAGTAAAGAAAATAATAAAACAAAAATGCTGAAAAAGTTTTCATTTTGTGCGTTCTTTGCTTTTTTTTGGCATGAAATGTTAACAGTTTCAATTTTTGTTCTTTTTTTTTTTGTTGGAGATAAATTTTGGGTTCGTTTGCTATTTTTTTTTTCTTTTACATATTGCTGTTGTTGTCGTTATTGCAATTGCTGTTTCTTTAACGTGTAAAACTCGTTAAAGTGTAACTCGTCAATTATAAATGAATTCAAGTTGGGTATCCTTTTCCTGCCACCCCCTCTTCATTGACAATAGCAATTGATAATGAAGGAATATAAAGCTAAAAAATGTGTAGGTAATAGGGTGGTTCAAAAAAGTTTTCAATGTCGTTGTTATATAAAATTTGAAATTATTTTACAACAAGTCATTCGCAACAAGGATTCGCAAGTCAAAAATTCTCTTCTATATATAAAGTTTTTCTAATTCAATGTCTTGAGGAATAAAAAGAAAAATTCTAAGCTTTAGCTTTTTAATGCCCTTCTAAAACTTTCATATAACTTAGATGCACCACAAAAGTTTTGGTGTCATTACTGAACCACCCTAGTATACATACATATATTGGTATCTTTGAAATTAATCTTGACTGTGAAGTAGATTGTGTGTCTATGTGCATGAAGATAAACTTTAGTAGACGAGAATCTGGCATGAACCTTATATTTTCTTATTTTTAAGTTTTGTTCTTATTTTTAGTCGACTTTAATACTGAAAGACTTATAATAATTCTCATTTAGTTAAGATTATTTCATTCATAAGTAAGAAAAAGAGAGAGATAGCAAGCTTAATTTCAATTAAAATTTAATATGCAGATCTCTAAAGCACTTTGTGTATTACAGAAAGAGAATCAAAAGTATATTTCCTTTATATATATATCTCTTATTGGATTGTTAAGGGAGTAAAACTCCAGCAGTCTATATTTGTTTTCCTTTTTCTTAAGAAAACTTATTAAAAAACTTATAAAAAAAGAAAGGACATACACAGAGGGAAAAAGAAATATACACGCCTGGTACCAAATTGACACCAAAGATTTTTTGGTTTTTCACTAACATCCGTTGTCAAAGTATATACATACGTACGACAATACTATGTAATGTTGACAATGCAACGTTGTCAATATTGCAACAATTCGTTGTCGAAATCTAAATTTTATATACATCCGTTGTCTAAATGTTAACTCAAACGTGGTAAGCATGGGAAAAAGAAATATACACGCCTAATACCAAATTGACAATAAAGATTTTTGGTTTTTCACTAACATCCGTTGTCAAAGTATATACATACGTACGACAACACTATGTAATGTTGACAACGCAACGTTGTCAATATTGCAAAAATTCGTTGTCGAAATCTAAATTTTATACACGTCCGTTGTCCAGCAAACGTATATACTTTGACATATACTTTGAAACATAAACAGTTTGCTGTCAATTTGGTACCAGGCGTGTATATTTCTTTTTCCCTCTGTGTAGTTAAAAATTTTATAATTCCTATCTAAAAGGAATGCATAGACCTCTCGCTAGACTGCTGGGTTGCAACATATTTATAAGTAAAAAAAGTAAAAAGGATTCAGACTCAATACTTCGTGCATTACTTGGGGACAGTTAAGTAGCGACAAATTCAAATAGAGAATCTAAAAGGGATACACAGACGTGCTGTTAGACTGCTGGGTAGCAACATATTCTGCAAAATATTCCCACATGCTTATAACTGAAACTATTCGACAACATGTATGTATATATTTCGCGTGCAACAATATGTAGCAAGCAGCTGCAGCAGTGAATTGAAAGTTTTCTTCTTTATTCTTATTTGTGTTCTTTTCCTCCATTTCACTTGCAATTGTTGTATATCTTTAAGTTTTTTGTATTTGTTGCAGCGTTGTCTAAACTTATGGACAAGATTATATGTATTTCGTATGTGTAAAAGGTGTGCAGTCGTACCTATACGTATAGTTGTTCTATACTTTCCAAAAATTCTTTTCTATATATACAAGGAGTTTACTACTTTTTTCCTTAGAGGTATTGTTTTGTTGGCAGGTATTCCTTAAAAAAATGCTATAATGTCGTTAAGTGCGTCTCTAGTTTTCATCAATTCCGATTATAGTTAAGGAAGTAAAGACTATTAACTTTGATTTTTTTTTAAATCATAAGTCAATCAAAATTTTAGGTCACTATTGAGTCTGTTTTTTTTAATATAAAAGGAGTATGAAGCTAAGGATACTCTAACTTAAATAGGTCTGTAATAATTCTGTGCCCTGTTTACAAAAATCTGCGTTAAAGGTAAAGTCAACAATTTAAAAATATACACACCGAAAAACTTTTTGTTAAATTTATTACCGTTCAACACCACAATTTTTTATTTCCTTTATTTCCTGTTGCCAATATAATAAAAAAAGTTTTCTACGTTTTTTTTTTCTTCACACTTAACAAGAAGTACTTTTTTTAGCCACACACACACACATTCCCCGTTGGTATACATTAACAACTTACTCTTCTTACTTTGTGAATTTTCTTTCAGTGGAAAATGTGTCAGTAAGTGTAGACTAAGATGCTGCTTATTAACACATCATTACCACAATAGATTGGAGTACTCTTACATACTTACACACACATTTCCAACTAGCTGTTGTATCAGGATTTTATTGTCTGTCCATTTTATGTGTGCTGTATTTTTAGGTTGTTGTTGTTTTTTTAGCTTGTTGCAATCTTCGTTGGTATTTTAACAATGTAGGTGGGTGGCATCCTTTTGAGCTTGTTAATATAGTTGTTGGGGCAATATTATTAGAGTTGTGGTAATTTTTATTGTCTTTACTTTTACGCCTTATTTCTTGCATGATGTGTTAGTGGAAGTTAATACTGTAATAATAGTACCCTGATCCTTTATTCAAAGTTTTGAAGTATTTAAAGTACTCTAGATTCTAATAGGCAGGGAAATTGACAATAATTATGTAAATATCAAATCTTTTAACATCAACACAGCAATATTTACCCGAAAATCTACTGTGATGCTGAAAATCAAACTTTCATTATGAAATCGAAGTAAGTTTTAATCTAAATCTCTCTCTTCATTGTAGCTTTTCAAAGTAATATTAGTTTTCATTATATTAACAATATTTCTTACGATTTATATATTCTCTAGGTAATTTAAACAATGTAAATTATAGATTCTATAGAAATGTTGCTTTGCATTCATTTATTTTAATATTATTTTCATGATCCACATAATCTATGAATGTATGTATTTACTAAGTATGCAGGCTTGTTATGGGTATAGTGTGCCATCTGTGGTTTATTATCTTACCACATTACATTATACCATACATTAATGTATACAACATAAAAACTATTTGTACAACTCACAGTTGGTGTCATAGTGTTGTATCATTGTATGCAACAAATATATTTCAAGCTAAATTTTTCGAAACAAAATCATAAAATTAAATATTAAAAAAATACTTCATATATTTATACAACGCTACGACAGTGATTGTGACTAGAACATTTGTTTAACATTTGTTTAACATTTAATTAAATATTTTATACATTTGTGTTTATTTCCATAGTTGTTAAAATTATTGCTAAATACCATGTAGAGAAATTTATACATTTGGGAGTACTTATAACTACAGCTACAAACAAGCATTTCATGTAAACATTTGGTCATTAATTTTTAAATATAATTCAAATTATATGTAATTATCTCTAACAATTGTAAATAATAAAATTGTAATCCTTTTCATATAATAATTATTATACTTTCTAAGGTACATTAGTACAAGGCTAGAAAGAGTTTATCTGTAGATTACTTAAGGACACTTAAGCAATTAAAAAAGACTTCCTATCTAGAGTGCAAATGGTTCAACTGAATACCAAATATTTAAAAGCCCAAAAAAGGACACATTGACTCCATAAAAAAACAGCTGAAGAAAACACTGACGAATAGGTCATCAAATTAAAAAATAATAAACAATATAAGTTGAAAACAAATTATAAATACATCCACACTCACACAATCACACTTTATTTTTCTACTAAATAAATTATAATAATAAATTGCTAAATAAACAAATATTTTTATGGAAATTTTTTCCCAAACGAAAAGAACAAAGAAAGATGGAACGCAAGAAATTATTAAGCAGTTTACTAGACAAAAACAACCCCAAAGAGAAATTGTTTCAATTGTAAATGTTTGTACTATTTAAATGGAAATGGAAAGTAACAAATTTTGTTAAAGAAAAACAAGCTTAAATTATCATATTTCACAACTAATAAATGTAAAAATAAAATCCTCTTAGAAATTTAAATTTAAAAAAGTCTAAGGCCCAATATCTCAACCTTGGGTTATCGTTTAAACAGTAAACATACTGTCAGTTTAAATAAGTTTTTGTATGAAAACTGTCAATATATCGTGGCGATCAACAATTAACCAGACATGGGAAAAATGGAGGTGTATATTTTAAATGTTTTAGATTAAGTAGAATTTTCAAGGTTAATACTTTGGCATTTAGAAAGTTTTATTCTCTTTGGCATTTCTTTTACAAATTTCCATTTATAATTTGTGTAATGAATTCGAAATGTTAGTTGTGTTATTTTAAAAAACACTTAATAGGTTTTAAAAGGCCAGGAAGGGGAGGGAGGGAGAAGGAAGGGGGAGGCAGAAAGGGAGGGGGGAAGGGGGAGAAAAAAGGGGAAAAAAAAGAGGGGAAGAGGGAAAAGGGGACGGGGAGAAGGAAGACAGGGAGGAGAGAAGGGAGACGCGGGAAAGCGACAGAAACGAACGAAACGAACGAACGAACGAACGAACGAACGAACGAACGAACGAACGAACGAACGAACGAACGAACGAACGAACGAACGAACGAACGAACGAACGAACGAACGAACGAACGAACGAACGAACGAACGAACGAACGAACGAACGAACGAACGAACGAACGAACGAACGAACGAACGAACGAACGACGAACGAACGAACGAAACGAACGAACGAACGAACGAACGAACGAACGAACGAAGAACGAACGAACGAACGAACGAAACGAACGAACGAACGAACGAACGAACGAACGAACGAACGAACGAACGAACAAGAACGAACGAACGAAACGAACGAACGAACGAACGAACGAACGAACGAACAACGAACGAACGAACGAACGAACGAACGAACGAACGAACGAAACGAACGAACGAACGAACGAACGAACTAACGAACGAACGAACGAACGAACGAAACGAACGAACGAACGAACGAACGAACGAACGAACGAACAAACGAACGAACGAAGAAACGAACGAACGAACGAACGAACGAACGAACGAACGAACGAACGAACGAACTAACGAACGAACGAACGAAGAAACGAACGAACGAACGAACGAACGAACGAACGAACGAAACGAACGAACGAACGAACGAACGAACGAACGAACGAACGAACGAACGAACGAACGAACGAACGAACGAACGAACGAACGAAGAAACGAAGAACGAACGAACGAACGAACGAACGAACGAACGAACAACGAACGAACGAACGAACGAACGAAACGAACGAACGAACGAACGAACGAAAACGAACGAACGAACGAACGAACGAACGAACGAACGAACGAACGAACGAACGAACGAAACGAACGAACGAACAACGAAAGAACGAACGAACAACGAACGAACGAACGAACGAACGAACGAACGAACGAACGAACGAACGAACGAACGAACGAACGAACGAACGAACGAACAAAACGAACGAACGAACAACGAACGAACGAACGAACGAACGAACGAACGAACGAACGAACGAACGAACGAAACGAACAAGAACGAACGAACGAACGAACGAACTAACGAACGAAACGAACGAACGAACGAACGAACGAACGAACGAACGAACGAACGAACGAAAGAACGAACGAAACGAACGAACGAACGAACGAACAAACGAACGAACGAACGAACGAACGAACGAACGAACGAAGAACGAACGAACGAACGAACGAACGAACGAACGAAACGAAGAACGAACGAAAACTAACGAACGAACAACGAACGAACGAACGAACGAACGAAAGAACGAACGAACGAACGAACGAACGAACGAACGAACGAACGAACGAACGAACGAACGAACGAACGAACGAACGAACGAAAGAACGAACGAACGAACGAACGAACGAACGAACGAACGAAGAACGAACGAACGAACGAACGACGAACGAACGAACGAACGAACGAACGAACGAACGAACGAACGAACGAACGAACGAACGAACGAACGAACGAACGAACGAACGAAAGAACGAACGAACGAACGAACGAACGAACGAACGAACGAACGAACGAAACGAACGAACTAACTAACTAACTAACTAACGAACTAACGAACTAACTAACTAACTAACTAACTAACGAAACTAACTAACTAACTAACTAACTAACTAACTAACTAATAACTAACTAACTAACTAACTAACTAACTAACTAACTAACTAACTAACTAACTAACTAACTAACCAACTAAGAAAGTAATTCGCATTAGTATGTAGTTGTCATTAAGAAGTAAATATAATTATTTCGCAAATTTTATTGCTCATGTATTTCTAATTAGAAATACAACAACAACATAAACATTGAGAAATTCCCCATTGTATGGGGGGAAAACAATAAGAACAGAAAATTTTCATATTTCTGAGCATAAACTTCAAATAAAAGTAAAGAATAGTAAAAGCTCTAGAGAATTCTTTACAGTAGCATAAACTTCAGTTTGTATACAATGAAACGTATTGTGACATATTGTTTATTTGTGTATTTATTTTAAATACCCTAAAGTTTTATGAAGAATGCGCTTGTATGTAGGTGGAGACATAAATATTTGTGCAGTAAGAAAGGGTGTATTAGTTTAAGTTAAAAGATGAACATAAGAATAATGGGGAGAAATTGAAACTATGCGTCGAACGCATATAAACATGTATGTCATAAAATTAAAATGTTAAATTACACTAATTAATAAATGTCATTATATTTTAGTTTGTGAAAAAGGGGCAACTTTCCTCTCGATATAATTGATAAATTTAAAATTTTGTAATAACAATAAATTCTTATTACTGCTAGTAACCCAAGTGGTGTTATCTAAAAATATGTATAAAACTATTAGAAAATGCTTAATTAGTAAGGGTTTCATTATCTATTAACCCTCTTTTCTAATATTAAAAACCATCATCATACTCATACTTGTATGAGCATATATTTATGAACAAATTAAGCTTGTTGTCTACAATGTTAAACTAAGTATGTTAGATAACATATACTTTAGTAGTATCTTTGTAGGATAATCGATCTCCCTACTCTCGCTCACAACTATTAGATAGTGTATTCAATATTGTATGTTTATTATTGTGAACTTTATAACTAAACATTCCGTTGGCTTATTTATAACATCAATAAAAAAACTAGTCAGATAGTCAGGATATGTTTTATATGTTACTGTGTATCTGTGCTCTATAGCAATTTGTTATTTATTATGAACATGAAGCAAAGGACAAGTCAGACATGTACGACGGTTAAATTTATCAAATATGAAAAGGTCATAAATTACTAATTGTATGTTTGAAGTTATAGAGAATGTATGTTCACGTGTTTGTCCATATATGTACATAAATAAAAATAACTCATACTTGTATTAAAAGTGTTTTATAAAATGATGTAGTAAATATATATGTTATAAATAAAAATAACTTTACTATTCTTTTTATGCTTTTTATACTTTATGAACTTTGACTTTTGTAAAAGCGAGTTATTGTAAAACTTAAAGATAAACTTATAGTTTTATAGGATTTTATTAAAATTTATCACTTTTTAGAAACATTTTGAATTCATATGGGTTCTAGGAATAAGATAAATTTATACATTTTGTTCAATCAATAATTCAATATTTTTTATTAATCTTAACTGCAACAGTTGCAAGTTATTCAAATTCTTAGATACTTCAGCCTATAAAAGCTTAAATCGTAACAGCAGAAACTTGAACATAAAAATGTTTACTTAATACATGTCTCCTGATTATTGTCACTTTAAATTTCAACACTAATTACCTTTCATTAGCAATAGTTAATCACAAAGATAAATATACACAGAATGAAAAAAATTACATTAGTTAGAAGTATAAACGTAAAAGTTTTATGATTAAATCATAATACATAAAATCAACTTAAATTTTATTTATTTATCAATAAAAACTACCCAGCAAAAACTAAGATTCAGAAGTAATGAGTTAAAAGCTATTTGAAGTACTTTTCACTACTTAGTTATTGGTATTTTAACTCATTATTTGAACTCCTTATTTGTAATTACTTATTTAAGCACTTATTTGTGAAGGAGTGCGGTAAGCACCTGCCACCAATGAAGTAGTAAGGAGGCAGGTACTTACCACACTCGTCTACAAATAAATACTTAAATAAGTAATTACAAATATGGAGTTGAGAAGTTGTTTGGTTTGCCAGACAGAGAATACCAACCTGGTGGACAGAGAGACAGAAAGGATAAATGCTCTCTGAAAGTAAGTCTGAGTCGATCTATATAATTTACCTAAGCCATCTCATCTAATATCATAACAAATTCTTCGGCTCAGCATAATATTACATATTTTCTCTTGTATATATGTATGTATTTATCTATGAAATTTAAAACTTATGTGTCTCTATGTTAAATACATATTTTATTTAACAAATGTTGAAACATTTTTCATTTTTATATAGCACACAAATATGACCAGAATATATAAAAATTTGCATATTTCAATTCATTTCACATTTTATTTATAACATTTTGTTAAGGTCATTTGACCTTTTCACCTGCACATACAACAAATAACTAAAAAAATATACAGTTAAATCCCGATTATGGAAATTTCTGGATTTTAGCAAAAAATTACAAAAATCGACTGGAATTGTTTGTTAAATGTTTTATCTGAAATTTTTTAATAATATGTATTCTACTGTAAATTTATATTCATATTAATGTTTACAATATTGTCCATAAAAATATTGTCAATCAAAACAAATTATATTAATATTGATTTTATATCGTAAAAAAAAGTTTTATAAAAAAAGGGTTTTCAACATGTATTATTGTATATTTCTTTGTGTTTGTGTATAAAAAGGTCTAAATGTGTTTTTATATGTGAATTAAATTTTAAATATAAAATCTCCAATAAATTAAAATAAAAAAATAGGTCAAATTATATGAAAGATATGCAGTTAATGACAAATTAATGTCAGTCAATCAAACATATACAAAATGTTGTCTAAGATTTTATTGCTGCATACTGATTTTATTGACTTTATGATTAAAGGTTAGAAAAAATAAATACAGAATGATTTTATATGACAGTTAAGGGGCCAATGCTTCGCACAAAGAAGAAAAAGACATCTAGCTTGAAATCTAGTTTTAATGTTTGCATTTTCATTTAGCTCCCCTAATGCCTTTTTCTTTACTCTACCAGTTAGTATCAGTAAAAAATACAATGTTTGTTTAACTATAATGTAAAAGTAGTTTCCTTATAAATATCATTAAGAATGGTTTGATGATTGGTTGCAACAGATGAATGATTGAATAAATGATGTGTTGGGTTGTATGGTTGGTTTCCTGCATGGATGATTCGTTAAGCAAATATAAACATACACATACATACATTCTACTTCAAAAGATAGAGCAACAGACACTCAAGTTTGAACAGACATACAAATAGTAAATCTTTATTTACTCATAGGTATACGTGTGGAAAAAAATTTCTCACCGATTAAGCATAACAAACATACACACATATGTTGAACAGTAAATATTAAAGTTGTCTCAATTTAATGCAATATTTCTCAGGCAAATATGTTTAAGGTCCAATTGTTTAATAGACTTTTTTTACGACATACATTTATCTTCATATTGCAATGTTTTTTTAGAAGAATTTAAATTTTTCTTCTTAATACATAACACTTTTAAATGAAAATATAAAAAATTTGAATTATTTTACTTTTCCCATAATAAAAAGTAAACATGGCGTATACGTGTTATTTTGTAACAATAATAAGTATACGTCACCTAGCATACTACTGTTATAAAATCATGATGGAAATTGCAAATTTCATTGAAAAATTAAATATTTAATAAAAAATATAATTTTTGGTGAAAAGTCAATATTTTGAAGAATTTTTGATGAAAATTGAAATTTTTTAATAATTTTTGGAATTTTTGTTAAGAAATCAAATTTTTATTAAAAAATCAATATTTTTGTTGAGAAATACTTTTTTAATAAAAGTTAAGTTTTTGGTAAAATGCCTAACTATTAAAGAAAAGTTAAAGTTTTGATGAAAAGTAAAACTTTTGGAAAAAATCACTTCTACATCTAATAACATTGGCCAACGAAATTTTGAAAAAAAAGTTAAAACCCGGAGACCAAAGTACACTTTCTTGAGGTTTGGTCTACCCTGAAATATAATCTGTCACACTAAAAACGTTCAAACTCCAGCATTCACAATTGTCCCAAAACATTGCAAAGAAGAACAATATTCTATACATACATACTTATGTAGAGAAATGGAAAGTTTATGTACCTGTTTGTGAAAGTGTTAGTAAGTTGAGTGGTTTTCTTTTAATCAGTGATCGACCTAAAATGAAAATGTTGAAATAAACTCCAACTCTAATAGTGTTATTTAAAGCCGAATATATGAATATATGTGTTTATATGATATTCCTTAGCAATCATGCTTTTTGTACATATAAATGAGATCGTGTTTAGTGTTCAGCCTCTAATGGGTTAATGGGTTGCAAATCACTGCTTTAAATAAATAAATAAAACGTCAAGCATGTAAGGATTACTAGTTAATTGTTTGAGTAAAAGTGTTTAAAACAGTTTCTTTGGTTTTTTTGCTACATACATGCTTTTATTCCCTTATTTTGCTATGTTCTAATAACAGTCGTTGTTTTTGTTATTTTAACATGTTCCTGGTTACAAAACCTCAAAATGTAATTTAATGTTTGTAAAGGGGTTTCAACTGCAGTTGAAGTTTAGCAAATAACATATGAAATTTACATTTAATGACAAAACAAAATACAGTTTTTCAATTAAGGACACGTTTTTCTATACAAAAAATTTGGTCAAATAAAAGTTTTTAACTTAAAAAAGGAAAAAAATAAGGAAAATACTTTGTATTTTATTTCAATTCTTATTTAAAGACAATCATTCAGATGCAGACAGGTTTTTTATACACATTTTTATAAAAATTTTAAATAATAAATCAACATTTACTGAGAGTTATATGTATAAATAGCGGTTATGCCTGCTCTTTCTTTTCAGATTAATATGTTGATGACTGTAGTCCTGACTGATTACCAAATGCGTAGCTTAGAAGTCCTGTAAAGTATGAAGATGAACGGATTGTAATGTCATTAAACTAGAGTAAGTAATAGAAACTTTCCTACTTTTAAATTTTCAAAAAATTTGGTTACTTTTTTAAATTTTATTCCAAAACCTACTAACAAGTGGTTCGTTAAAATTAGACATGTTTTATCATACTTCCTGCTTTTGTTGTCTCTCCTTATAGCAAAGTGAAGAAAGGAGTGGGTTCTGTATGAGTGCTTTTGCAAATGAGTGTGTTGACGTTAAGCTCTAGCAACATAAGTGCAGTTGCCTGCTAGTTTTGAAGTTAACTTAAGGGTATTTAACAATAACTGTTTTTTAAGGACTGTTTTGTAGAATACGTATTAGTATACAAAAGTAGTAAAATTTTAATTATTTGCCACAACAAATTTTTTCAACAAAATCTGGTAATTACCAGAAAAATAAGTTTTTAGTAGTAAATTCGAATTTTAACTAAAAATCCGTCTAAATCGGATTTTACATATAAAAAATTTTTATTAGCAAATCATATTTTACTGGATAAATTTCGACAGAAAATGGTAATTTTGTTGAATACGATATTTTCTATCACACAATAAAATCAATTCAAAAACATTTTATTTGAAAAAGCATTTATTTGCCCAAGATGGTTGTTTCTGCCTAATACAGAGGGTATAGTATAGTTCTTTTTTATATTTCACTTCAAGCATATTAACAACTATATTTAAAGTCATGTAATATTTCCTTCTTTACTCGTATTATTAGCCTGTTTCTTAAAGTTAATATCCGCAGGCAGGACTGGTCAACGATTTTTGAAAAACATTTGTTTTAGGTTTTTTTTTACATATTTTGCAAAGTTTTTTGTTCAAAATAAGTTGCAACTTTATGGCTACTTGCTGCTATACTGAAGCATGACTTTGTGGATTTTTGTAGTCTTCTCTATTTTTATAGTCTGTATACTAAGGAAGATGTTGAACATGTTAATTTAAGTTTTACATGCAATATTATCAGTTATCATACTGCTAAATAACATGTTTTACAAGAAGGTTAAGTTATAAATAAAGCAAAAACAAAAGTTTATTTTTTTTAGAAAAGCAAAAACAAAATACGCAGCTCAATGAAACCAACAGACATCCAAACATACGAAACAAAATACACAAAAAACAAAATACAGAACGCAACGAAACCCATAGACATCCAAACATACATATTATTTCCGTTATTTATAAACGGATTTTGCTGATTTCAAATAGAAAACTTCTCAAAAGCATGTCCATTAAGTTTTGGATCCCGAAGATATCTGGGGTCTTCAGAAAATTGGTTTCAATAGCCAGACGGACTGACGGACAGACAGACAGACAGACAGACAGACAGACAGACTGACGGACAGACAGACAGACAGACAGACAGACAGACAGACAGACAGACAGACAGACAGACAGATAGACAGACAGACAGACAGAAAGACAGATGAACAGACAGTCGGACAAACAAACAGACAGCTAGACATGACTTTGAATATAAATTATCTATAGAGTAACACTGTGTGTAATTTTTTAAGTGATAATTTTTTCAGGCTCATATCTTGCTGTTCCGAATTTTAATTTACCCTCTGAGGCAAAGTTAAAAGTAGTCTTGTCATAAAGAACAAAAATTGTGAACATATGAAATCAAAAAAACTTCATCTACATTTTTTAATTTCAAGTGAAAAGTTGCGCTGCTTTTATTAATGACATCTGTACGTATACGTGTTAATTGTTTAATGACATTACAAATATTAAGTATACGCCTAATCTCGAAGGAAATGTTATCAGTACAAATATGGAGGAGAGTGAAGCTGTTAGAACCATCATGTACTAAATAAAATTTTAGAATAAAAATATTCATTCTCAAAAATAAATAAAAAAGTTCATTAGAAAAATCAATTAAAGTCACAAATCCCGAGATTTTTCGAAATTAATATCATTTGGCAGCCCTAATCAATAAATGTACATTAATTTTATTGTTCTTTTTTTCCAACTGCTTATTTTATGAGCATTTAAAAACCTCAACAACACTTGTGAGGTAATTTTAATTATAACGCGCCAAGCATTCTCCACTGATGATTTTTAAATTTATACAATGTTTTCAGCCACTCTTTAGCACCAAGTTGCTGTACTTATTCCCACTTTATACAATTCGTATTTTATTTCAAGTAGAATGGTATCATTTTTTTATGAAAGAAATTAATTTCATTTTGGGTTTTGGTTATTTTGTTCTATTGTTTTATTGGACTTTTTTTTTGGCTGCTGGCGTCATGACAATTTATTATTTGTCACGGTCATGGCAAAATGGAATGAGCAGTTTGGCTTGTTTTTGGCCATTTAATGGGTATGGAAAGTTTGATTAAGTGTTTGGCAGTCTGAAAGTCAGCCAAAATGAAAAATTTCAAAACTTATTTCTTTGGTTTAGTTGGTATTAGGAAGTATTTGTTTAAAATATTATTTATTTTACAGCACTTAGACCTTTAGGGATTCATGTACTTGTTGTTTTTGTTTCCTTTCTTCATTGCTGTAACAATTAAATAGAAATATTATTATTTGTGGTGCTGCAAAATAGTAAAAGTTTTAATTTATACCAGTTTTAGATAAATATTACTCATACCACTTGTAGTACACTAATTATGCTTCAACGAATTGCTTAAGAAAACGTGTTATAAACACTAGTTTTATGTTTATATTTTTGAATAATATTAATGATATAAACAAAGTTTAATAAGCTTAAATAATATTTGTTATTTGTTTTTCGTCTAAAGCGGTTGCCCAAATGTCGCCATAGAGACGTGGCAGTGGCGCGCCAATAAGATGAGGCCGTTTTCGAAAACTAATACATATTTGAAGTTTTTTTTAATAAACTAAAATTAAAGACAGACAAAAATTACAAAATCAGCTAACCAATCTCTTAAGTTAATTCTTTAATTTTATCTCATTATCCAAATTATTGGGCAATTAACAGATGGTGTTGAAAATGACCAACAGCAGCTTTTTGAACATTTCAAATGCAAATTGAAAAGATAAATTTCATAAAAACAATTAAAAATAGTTTTGTTTCAGTTGTTACGCATCAAACAGAAATACTCTCAGTCATATATATACAAACTATTAAAGCAGTAGACCCAGTAGTTTTATAAGGAGACAAAATATATATATTTAATGCTTGCAGTTCAGACAAGAGGTTTACTTAACTATTCTTTAAACCATTCGGTTATTGGCAGGATATTTACTAGTTCATGACTTGCAGGGATTTTATGAACTCATATGTCTACCTAACGTATGTGTAGGTGTGTAAATTTAAAAAACCTAAATGCGTGAATGTGTCAGATTGTTTTTTTTATTTTGTGCATTTCGATATTTACTGCAACATTGAATTTGTCATCACCGTTGTTGCGCACTTCCGTTTCCGTATATTGTCATAGTTATGTATATAGAACAACAACAAAATTGTGTATAACAGTTAAAGCAGATGATGTCTGAAATGTTAAAATAAATACGGAAACTAAGCAGTGAGTAACGTTATCAGTTTTTACATGCGATTGCCTTTACATTAACACTTGCTCATATACATTTATTTTATGAAAATTAAAAAAAATACAATTTAACAAAATTTCTTGAATCTCCATTCGAAAATAGAAATAGAACGCTACCAGTATAGACTAGACTATAGGCTATACTATAGACTATACTGTAGACTAGACTGTAGACTAGACTATAGACTAGACTATAGACTAGACTATAGAATAGACTATAGACTAGACTATAGACTAGACTATAGAATAGACTATAGACTATAGACTAGACTATAGACTAGACTATAGACTAGACTATAGACTAGACTATAGACTAGACTATAGACTATAGACTAGACTATAGACTAGACTATAGACTAGACTATAGACTAGACTATAGACTAGACTATAGACTAGACTATAGACTAGACTATAGACTAGACTATAGGACTAGACTATAGACTAGACTATAGACTAGACTATAGACTAGACTATAGACTAGACTATAGACTAGACTATAGACTAGACTATAGACTAGACTATAGACTAGACTATAGACTAGACTATAGACTAGACTATAGACTAGACTATAGACTAGACTATAGACTAGACTATAGACTAGACTATAGACTAGACTATAGACTAGACTATAGACTAGACTATAGACTAGACTATAGACTAGACTATAGACTAGACTATAGACTAGACTATAGACTAGACTATAGACTAGACTATAGACTAGACTATAGACTAGACTATAGACTAGACTATAGACTAGACTATAGACTAGTATAGACTAGACTATAGACTAGACTATAGACTAGACTATAGACTAGACTATAGACTAGACTATAGACTAGACTATAGACTAGACTATAGACTAGACTATAGACTAGACTATAGACTAGACTATAGACTAGACTATAGACTAGACTATAGACTAGACTATAGACTAGACGTATAGACTAGAGTATAGACTAGACTATAGACTAGACTATAGACTAGACTATAGACTAGACTATAGACTAGACTATAGACTAGACTATAGACTAGACTATAGACTAGACTATAGACTAGACTATAGACTAGACTATAGACTAGACTATAGACTAGACTATAGACTAGACTATAGACTAGACTATAGACTAGACTATAGACTAGACTATAGACTAGACTATAGACTAGACTATAGACTAGACTAGCTAGACTAGACTATAGACTAGACTATAGACTAGACTATAGACTAGACTATAGACTAGACTATAGACTAGACTATAGACTATAGACTAGGCTATAGACTAGACTAGACTATAGACTAGACTATAGACTAGACTATAGACTAGACTATAGACTAGACTATAGACTAGACTATAGACTAGACTATAGACTAGACTATAGACTAGACTATAGACTAGACTATAGACTAGACTATAGACTAGACTATAGACTAGACTATAGACTAGACTATAGACTAGACTATAGACTAGACTATAGACTAGACTACTACAGACTAGACTATAGACTAGACTATAGACTAGACTATAGACTAGACTATAGACTAGACTATAGACTAGACTATAGACTAGACTATAGACTTGACTATAGACTAGACTATAGACTAGACTATAGACTAGACTATAGACTAGACTATAGACTAGACTATAGACTAGACTATAGACTAGACTATAGACTAGACTATAGACTAGACTATAGACTAGACTATAGACTAGTTGTTATAATAAACAAGTGTTAATGTAAATTCTAGACTATAGACTATAGACTAGACTATAGACTAGTTGTTATAATAAACAAGTGTTAATGTAAATTCTAGACTATAGACTGCCCACAGTATGTTGGTCCACAATAGAAGCACGCCATATGTCACTCATGATCAAAGGGTTATAAAGCATCCACAAAATGTTTATATTGAATTATATTTTACAACACGGCAATGTACCACATATGCCAAATAACTAACACTATTGCACTGACATTTACATTCAGATATGGAGGCATTAAAGTACATACATATATGCATGTTGAATGTTGAGCTAGCCACAGAATTCAATCAATAATATCTGAATTCAGAGAAATTTAGATGATAGTGCAAGCACATACTTAAAAGAATACATCTATTATTTATAGATTTTTAAGTTGACCTATTGAAAATTTATATTTTAAGAGAAATCTCCGCTTAGTGGAAGAAATTTGAAAGACAATGATACAAAAACAATTCAAAAATTTTACGTTTTAATGAATAGCTAAAAGAATAAATAACAGTGCAAATGGATTTACAAAAGTCATGCATTTTTTAATATTTATTGAAAAAAAGGACAGAAGAAACACTGATACCATAGCTGCTAAAAAAACTCGAAACAGTAAAACGGTTTTATTGAAATCCACTACAAAGAGCAAACAATAGAATTTTACATATAATATGGTACAAAAAATCTATACAAAGCCCAAAAAAGGTTTAATGTCACCCAAATATTATACAAATATGAAACAAACCGGGTTTAAGCACCACTTGGGAAATCAATGTACTGTTACTATTTGTTGCTGAGTGCAGTATCGCAACAAAATACTATTTACAAAACATGAAAAACCAGTTGCTGCACTTTTTGTTCGAGTTAGCTTCTTTCCTTGTTATCCAGATTGTGTGGTACTTTAAAAATGAATTGAAATTGAAAATATTGTTGTCTATAAAAACAATAAACCCAAATATACATTTATACATATGTATGCATATGCAATAAAAATATGCCTTTAAAAGGGCTTTAGTTGGCCTTTTGAATTTGAGGCTTAAGGGCTACCACAAAACACATCAACAGATATTGTAAATAATAAAAGAAAAATAATCCCTAAGATAAAGTTTTGTTTGCTTAAAACTAGATAAGAAAAACTGTAGATATAAATATAAATTTTTGAGAAATTTATTTGTTGCTATTTTTAACATCTATGTATTTCAAATTTATTAATTGTATACAATTTTTATATTCTTTTTTCAGACATTTTTAACTAATTTGAAATAGTAGAGGATATTAAAGGACTACTATCAACACTTCATTTACATTTTAATGAAAGACAACAAGTATTAAGACTGAAAATCCGAAATAAGTGTTCGGTGATGATCATCAACAGATACTTCTTCAACTGGAATTACAACCAATCACTTACCTGTTTTAAAGTTCTATTTTAAATCAACAAGGACAACAACCATAATTTTGCCATAACTTCATTAATTTAAACTTGATTATAGGAAATACTTACATTTTCATTTATTTATTAAAAGTTGATATTTTTCTAAAATAAATTTATGAAATAAAGTTTTAAATAAGGTTAAGCTTTTTCTTTTAAAAGTGATTATCAATTTAAGGTTTATATGATACATTTTGTATAGTAATTTCTTTTAAAAGTCAAAATTTAATCTTATACTGTCATAAATGTAACTACTTTTTTTTCTTTCTTCATTTGACCCAGCCCTTATATTCTCAGAAAAGTTAGTAGAGAGGGCAATTCGAAAACGTGGACCGATATTGCCCATTTTCAATACCAAACAAACCTTACCTATAGAGAATATTTATGGAAAATTTCAACCGTCTAGCTCATTTCATTCGGACTCTATCGTGTTTTCATCGGACAGACAGAGAGACAGACAGACGGACATGGCTAGATCGCCATAGAATTTATTAAAAACCCAGAATATATTTATTTTTGTGGGTCTATGACCAATATTTCGATGTGTTATAAACGGAATGACAAAATCATGGTGGGTATAAAAAGGTTGTCGAGAATTAGCTTGATAACAAAGGAAAGGTACTTACCACGCCCGCTTACAAATAAGAAGTAAGTACTAACTTTAAATAAGGCGTTAATTAAGTAGTTTAGAAAAGAGAAAGAAAAATTTTGAACCATTAACTTGAGGACAAGGAAAAACTTACACTACTACTTTATACTCTAATATAAGTTCACTTTCGCTCTAGAGCATAAATATTATTTACATAAGTATATGCAAAATGTTCATATTTAAATTAAATAGAACATAAATAAAATACCAACATTTATTTACTGGTAAAAGTTAGTGCAAAAACGCCTTCAGCATACTATTCCACTGATGATGTTGTCACATCCATAAACTGCTGTATGAAAGATATAGCGATAAGAAATGTAGGTGAACAGTAAGTACATACTGTAGTGAACTATTGTAGCAGTGTAAAAAATATGTATGAATAGTATTAAATAACATCAGTGAAAGTAGTGCTGGCAGTCAAACATTTCCATTTTAAAGCGAATTTCTTTGTAATTTTGCTACATTTACTACTCATGGCCTAGTGATAAAATCAAGTTAACTTTGTTATTATGTTTGTATGTCTTGTGTTCATTGTGCAATATGTAGTTAACAGAACTGGTCTTTATAGTAATTTGTTAAGCCGAAGGCAACCTACATTGCCTTGGTAAATAATTTTAAATTCTACCTATTTTTAGAGAGATATTTTTAATTTAAAATTCACTTAGATTTAAACTTTAGATTAAGTTTACCTTGCCCTACTTTGTCCTACTGTGATAGACTTTTTGAACCAAATTATACTGCATTCATTCTTGATTATTTCTTTATACAGTGTGTAATTTGTTAAGTCATGGCAATATAACCATATACGGACAGCACAACATGATAAAATATAAAAGACCCGTGTTTCCACGTTTTGCCAAAACTCCTGCACTTTTTTTATGGGCAAAAACAGTGATAATTTTCTTAGGCTCATATCTTGGAAACCTTTCGAAATTTTGATTTATTCTCTGAGGCATCATCTTAATTTTTTTCATTTCAAGTGGAAAGTTTTACATTATGAAATTGCACTGTTTTTATTAACGACACCTGTACGTATACGTGTTAATGATTTGTTGATATTAAAAATATTAAGTATACGCCTAATTTAGAGAAGATCTTGAAATATTTTTTAAACACGTTAAAAATCTAATTTCTTTAAGTATTTTTGCTATTTTGATAATGATTATATGTTCTTTATGGCAAAAGCTACAACTTTCCCTTATAGAGTAAATCCAAGGTCCGAATGGTGACACCAAGGCCCCAAATATTTGTGGGGACTAACACAAAAATTGATGATAAACTATTATAATCGTCTCTCAAGTATCCTTTTAAAATATGAAAAATAAAATCGATAACCCTTAAAAAAGAACATTTCCGAAATAGTTTTTGCAGGAAACCAATAATAATAAGAGTTACGTCTGTAGTAAAATAAGCTTTAAATAGTCATGAGTTGCAGCTAATTCAAAGAAATTTTGTGAACAAATTTTAAAAGACAAATCAAGTATTTTCAAAACTTAATGAATCGTAATTTAATGTCAGAAAAAAACTGTTCTTATTATTGTTTTTCATCTTTTCCAATACATAAAGTCACTTGTGGAATATCTAAAGTTCTTCTAAAGCGACTAAATGTCTGGGTTTAGGAGTTCTATTATTTAGTATTTTGTATAATATTTACACAAACTTGTGTATATCTAAACCAATAATTTTTTAACTAAAATGTCAGAGACGATTTTTTCTGTCCTAGTGGAGTCATTTATAGTTTATATTGTAAATGAAAAAATGGTGAATTTTTGTTATTGAAAGAAATCTATATCAAATATACATTGCAGCTTAGTTGCAGTTATTGTTAATTTAATTTGTTACATTTGCTAAGGCCACAATGGAAAATATGACAAAGTATAGAGTATTTATATTTTTGTCATTTAATTTTTGGCAACTATTCAAACTTATATAATTTAAGTATCAATGAAGAGAATTATACTTGCTAGACATTAAGGCGCCATTCAATGGGGTTGAGAATGAAAAATAACTCGGTGTTGATTTTCAATTAAAAAATAAAATGCGATGTTAATCTGAATTTTTATGATCAATTTTAGTAGGAAATTTGACAACTTCATTTGGAGAAGATTTTTAGCTTTTTAATTAATAGTTAAAAAATTCAAAGAATATCAAAAGAGTTGTTTTCTCAAATAATTGAAACTACAAATTTACATTTTGATAATATGCATCCTGTCTTGTTTTGTACTTTTATACATAGTTTTTAAATAGAGTCTGTCTTTCTGTAACTAAATTAATGAACAATAGCCCCTTGATAACTTCTGTTTGAATGCTAAGAAATGTTGTTGCTAAATTACATTAATGTTTGCATATTGTTTTGTCAAAAAATATTGCAGCAATGCCCTAACTATACACTTCCTCTTCAGCATAAACATAAACTACTGTCTTGAATATTTTTGGGCATTGTTTCTCTAACCTCTTTTGTTTTGTTCTTTACTGTCACAAGATAGTTTTCTAAAGCAGTAGTTGGCCATTATTTTTAACAGGGATCCAGAATATAATAAATTTAGTGTAGACTAGAATATAGACTAGACTATAGACTAGACTATAGACTAGAATATAGACTAGACTATAGTCTAGTCTATAGTCTAGTCTATAGTCTAGTCTATAGTCTAGTCTATAGTCTAGTCTATAGTCTAGTCTATAGTCTCGTCTATAGTCTAGTCTATAGTCTAGTCTATAGTCTAGTCTACTAGACTATAGACTAGACTATAGACTAGACTATAGACTAGACTATAGACTAGACTATAGACTAGACTATAGACTAAGACTATAGACTAGACTATAGACTAGACTATAGACTAGACTATAGACTAGACTATAGACTAGACTATAGACTAGACTATAGACTGACTATAGACTAGACTATAGACTAGACTATAGACTAGACTATAGACTAGACTATAGACTAGACTATAGACTAGACTATAGACTAGACTATAGACTACACTATAGACTACACTATAGACTAGACTATAGACTAGACTATAGACTAGACTATAGACTAGACTATAGACTAGACTATTGACTAGACTATAGACTAGACTATAGACTAGACTATACACTAGACTATAGACTAGACTATAGACTAGACTATAGACTAGACTATAGACGACTATAGACTAGACTATAGACTAGACTATAGACTAGACTATAGACTAGACTATAGACTAGACTATAGACTAGACTATAGACTAGACTATAGACTAGACTATAGACTAGACTATAGACTAGACTATAGACTAGACTATAGACTAGACTATAGACTAGACTATAGACTAGACTATAGACTAGACTATAGACTAGACTAAGACTAGACTATAGACTAGACTATAGACTAGACTATAGACTAGACTATAGACTAGACTATAGACTAGATAGACCTAGATAGACTATAGACTAGACTATAGACTAGACTATAGACTAGACTATAGACTAGACTATAGACTAGACTATAGACTAGACTATAGACTAGACTATAGACTAGACTATAGACTAGACTATAGACTAGACTATAGACTAGACTATAGACTAGACTATAGACTAGACTATAGACTAGACTATAGACTAGACTATGACTAGACTATAGTCTAGACTATAGACTAGACTATAGACTAGACTATAGACTAGACTATAGACTAGACTAGACTAGACTATAGACTAGACTATAGACTAGACTATAGACTAGACTATAGACTAGACTATAGACTAGACTATAGACTAGACTATAGACTAGACTATAGACTAGACTATAGACTAGACTATAGACTAGACTATAGACTAGACTATAGACTAGACTATAGACTAGACTATAGACTAGACTATAGACTAGACTATAGACTAGACTATAGACTAGACTATAGACTAGACTATAGACTAGACTATAGACTAGACTATAGACTAGACTATAGACTAGACTATAGACTAGACCATAGTCAAAATGCATAATAGACTTAAAGCTGCCCCCACATAACAATCTCATGTTGAACTTTTGAATGTTTTTCTATACTTTTTGTGCCATTCACTGCTCTATAACAATATCTTGAACTTTCATCTTTAACATCTTTCCTGTCCCGGTCTTTACTGCTGTTTAGTTTTGCTTAATAAGGAAGTCTATTGTTAGAATAGTACAATCAAGTTTTACATGTTTGTCTTCTTAATACTTCTTTGTTGGGGTGAATGAATACATTTCAATTGTATTTAACTCTTGTAGAATTTGTAAGAGAAGTTTTAATTTAATGCGTAAGACTTTCCCTTTAGTTTATTATTACAATTAATTTAAACAAATTAAGTTTGGAGTAAATTCATTAGAAATACATATTTTAAAATTTTGATAGTTACTTGGCTTTTTATGAAAAATTTTAAACTTGTTTAATATTCCTTTTATAAATTTTATATTATTTTTTTATATATGAATGTTTTAATAAAAATGCATTTTAACCTATTTTCCCATTAGTTTCACTGACATTTAAATTTTTTTTTTATAAACCACCTTTTTGGGGAATTTGATTTTATTTTTTAAAATTTATTTAAATTACTAAATATTTTTCATAGAAATGGCCGAACATCACATGCAAATGACACATAGATTTTTTATTCATTTTTAACACCATACATACAAATGAATACATTTTAACGATTTGTTATAAATGTATTTGTTTATATATTCTCATTTATTTATGGCATATTTGATTAATAATTCACAATTAAATTGGCAGCTATTAAACAATTTATGACATTTAGTAAAAATAATAAAAAAATTAAACAAATTTAAATATGTCTATAAAACATTAATATTATTTGTAGGTATTTTTTTAAAAATTAATTGTTATGAAATGTAAAAATTATTTATGTGGACGTTATATTTATTACAACTTGAAAAAAAACTATTGTTGTAAAAATGAAGGTAATTTGTCAGCACTAAAACTACGATTAGTTGGATTCTTTTTTAAAAAATAATTTCTATATGATATTGCAATATTTTTTTGTTTAATACCTAAAGTTTGTATTTTAATATTTGAGAGGTTTCACTGTATATATTGAGTTTTTTACCTCTTGGAATACACATATATATATACATATATGTATTAACAGCATGTATACAAATGTAAATGCAATATTTCTTATTTAAATTTTTTTATATATTGTAGACTAAATTTTTTTGCTTTAGATTTTCATAGCAGACAATTTATTATTTTTTAACATAACTTCACTAAACATATTCATATGATTTTGATATACTATGAGCAACAAAAGTAAGTAAACGGCAAAAAAAAAATAAAAACCCTGTATGTATCTGTCAGAAAAAACATAAAGCAAAAGTTTGGTTTTAATTTTTATTGTTTAGTTACTTTTACTGGTCATAGTATAACTTCATCTCAAGCTTACATATAGCTTTGTAAAAACCTTTCTCTACATAATTTTGTTAAAGTTTTTGTTTTATTGTTTTTGATTTCTTCAGATTGTAAACCACTGACCATTACAAAGTTTATGGAATAAATAATAAGTATAAAAGTATAAAAAAACTTGCAGCAAAAGATTGAAATAGCAAACAAGCAACTTAAGTATAAACCAAGTTTACTAACCCTGTTAACAAAGGAAATCTCACAGCTCAGTCGTATTTTCTGAATCAATTTTGTTTGTAAATCATTTTTATTGTAACGGAAAATAAAAACTAGGAAAAGGGGAAAATAGCTCAATAAATTTTTAAACGAAATATTTCTTACCTTTTATTTGATATTTAAAATTTAAAGTTTAAATTATCGCTATAAACTGTTATAATACTTTAAGGAATTCGTTGGAGTTTTGAATTTGTAATGTATTAGAATATGCCAAAAAGATATAAGAGACCTAAACTCAATTACTTACTTAATGTTTTCTAAAGCAGTGCTCGGCAAGTAAACTTAACAAAGCCCGAGACTAATTGGGCTGCTCACATAATAATCTTGCCTCTCACAAATGCAATATGAATGTCTCACAAATGCAATATGAATGTCTAAGTGCTTAACGTGAACACCTGCCTTGACGGCCTTATTTCAGGGTGGTCTTTTTCAATCACCAGGTAGACTTGAGACGGTCTACCACGTGCTACTTAATCCTTCTATGAAGAACATAGGTGTCAATTTTTGTACATGGCTTGCCGGTCCATATACAACCACTTTGCTGAAGTACTCGAGCTATCTAATCTGTTGCAGTAGTTGCGGAATGACAGGCAGCATGGGATTAATCCCAATGCAAACCCGACAAGGAAAAATAAATAACTAGTCTAAAGTCAATAGAAGGGGGGACTACCCCAACATAAGGTGAAATCATGATCTCATGAAAGATTGCAATAACACCAAGATGGAGATTTCACCAAGGTAACATACTCTCGGGGGGAAGAACTCCTTAACTTTTTACCAACCACACTACCAACAGCCCGCACAATCACACAACCAACTGACCAGCCAGGAAGAGTCTTGCGGCCAATTGGCCACTTGTAGTGCCAGATTATATGGTGCTATGGTTAGACCGCATGTCAAATTATTCCAAGGAAAGGCCAAGGATACATTTGATCATCACCAGTTTATAGTCCCGGAAGACTATATATTGCAATAACACCAAAATGGAGATTTCACCAAGGTAACATACCCCAAAGAGAAGGACTCTCAGTAAATAAACAACAACATTTAATGTAGAAATTTCGGGTTCATAAGTTCAAATGATTAAGTTTACGGTCATGTTAAGCATTCAACATATAAACAATTTTGTAATAAATAAACTTATTTATACATATTTTTATATAAAATTTGCATTTTTTATAAAGTATGTTTTACTTGCTTCTTGTAAATAGCATAAAAGAAGGGTGAAAAATATACGTATTAAAAAAAGGATAAAAAGTTATTTATTTTGGTCAGGTTTAAAAGAAATGATAAGTAGCTTTATTCAAACACGAATCCCTAGAGATTCTTAACAATTTATCACTTTCAGCTTGTTGTTTTTTTTATATATTTTTAAAACTAAATTATTACAAACTTATTTATCATAAATATTTATATGTAAGTAGTTTCAATCTAACAGACAAATTTGAAGAAACTGCAGAACAGTAAAACTTTGACCCTGAAAAATCTAGTTTCAATCTAAAACACAAATTTGAAGAAACTGCAAAATAGAAAAAGTAAAACAAAAAATAAGTTAAAACTATTATTTACTAACATAACCGAAAGTTTGGAAAAATTTTAAGAAAAATTAAAATTATTTAAATATCAACTTTCATCATCTGATAACAATCTCAAATACTTATCATAAAATCATTGGTTACTTTTTTCAAGCTCTTAGTATTTTACTCTAAAAAGCATTTTGTGTTTAAAAACTTTAAGCAGGAAATTTGCCCTACTTTTGCTTTACTTTTCAACAACACTTCAATTTTATTATTAAAATCTTTCTAAAGTTTTAGTAACTATCCAGCCACCACCCACCCACACACACATTTCCATAATCATTACTATTATATGTAGAAACATAAGAAGAGTGCGTTTTGGGGTGGTGTTTGTGTGTTCATAAGTACCCTGAAGTTTTGGGTAAATGTTCAGAGATTATATCTCCTAATACTGATTGGAGAATTAGCTACTTATTTATGTGAAACATGTTAGTGCACTAAAAGAAAGTTAAATGCATTTTTCTGATTTATCATATCGATTAGAAATGGACAATTAACTCTGCGACTGATTACTTCTGGTGAGTTAGGTAACTACTTTCTAAGGAATAATACTAGATTGCTTATGATCTCTCCCAAAAATATAATAGTTTGAGACATACACACCGAACTGCAGGAACCATTGAACTTACATATAGAATACATGGATAAGTATGCCAACAATTTACCTTATCTACATCTCGCATCACTATCAAAAACGAGAACAAAAAAACCAAAATGCCAATAAATGTGAGTGGATTAGATGCACAGTTTTTTTTCTCAGTTCTTAGATATACGAAGTATTTCTTGTCAAAATTTACTAAGATTCTTATAGATATTTATACCCTACACCTCTTTATTGGGGAGGGTATAATGGGATTGAGTCATTTTCTGAGTTGATTTAGATATAGCCGTCCGTCTGTCCATCTGTCCTTCCATGTAAACTTTGTAATCAAACTGCAGGTCGACATTTTAAAGATAATTAAATGATATTTCGTACATGCTGCTCCATGGTCCCATGGTCGTAGTCTATTAAAAATGATTAAAATCGGTTCATTATTTTATATAGCCCCCATATAACCCCCGAATAGGACTTTTGAGCTCATAATTATATTAAATATACTCGTATCGTGATGCCTTGAATAACCTTGTCAAATTTTGTAAAGAACGGGCCTCTTTTGAACCTAGCCCCCATACAAAGTCTCCTTAAGAAGATAACTTAAATGTTTACAGTTCGCTTAAGAAGGGTAATGTTGCGATGAAACGTTAATCCATTCCACAAGTCTTATGTGGATTGGTCTATATTTTCGCCAAATCATATTTTATCATCCTAGGGTGTTATACGATCGTCCACGCCTGACTATAATTTCTTACTTGTCTTTCATTGATTTAAACAGTTATAGTGTTAAGTGAGACCTTTATGTTGCCACCTTAATGGATTAAAAGTGACGTACTGAGAAAACGGTACTAAGCTTCAATGAGTAACCAATGCGTATCAGTTAATGCGATTTTTATTGGATTTATTTATTGTTTATTTAAGAGAGTTTTTTTGGTTTTCTTCCTTCTCATAAATCTAATGGCTTTCTCTGTTTCCCTAGGATTAGTTCATGTGTCTATAAATTGCAAAAAATGTTATCCTTAAAAAATATGTTACTCTCTCTTCTTAAAAACCTTTTTAGTCTTCTAAGAAAACCATAGTTAATCTTCTTAATTTTAAAAGTGTTGTTTTTACTAGAACAAGTACAAATAAAAGTTATTTAATATAAAGTATTTACAATTATGCTTTCTACTACAAATACTTTCTTAAACTGAATCCCAAAACATTCCCGAGCCTACTATGCTATTTTCTATAGAATTTATCAAATGTTAGGTTAGTCATTTGCTTGTATTTGATTACATACATATGTATGTATCTTATTAAATGCATTTCTCTTTTCAAATTGTTATAAATGTGCAGAAATATAACTTGTAAATGTATGCATATCTGTTATATCTAATATATAACATTCTAAAAGGCTAGCTAAGTGGCTGCAGCAGCTCAAACATTTGTTGCTCAATTCCCAAAGTTAATTATATTTGCTGTTGCTAAATTGTGCACTTGTGTTAAGTTGCAACGCTGTGTAGTGTTTTATCTGTTTTGTCGTTGCATCTTAAAAGATTTCGACTGAGACGCAAATGTAGGGGGAGAGAAGCAGTTGGCTGTATTATTGTAGGTTTTGACAACTAAGAGTGCTTTGCATATTATTTGCATACATCTTTGCCACATACAGCTATATTATCATCATATTTTATGAATGCATAAACAAAACAACAACAACTAAAACTATAATTGTAGCAAGTAAATATGCACAATTTTGCAAACAAATGATTTTATAAAACTGTTCCTTGTGTATTTTGTTGATGGGGGGAAAATTACTATAAAATTATTTTTATTGAAATTTTATGACTTTTGCAGTTGCTGCTGATTTTCAAGTTTAATTAATGAATATTGTTTTGTGTCTGTATCCATACTAAAATAATTTGCGGTTGATGTTGTAGCAAATTTGTTCGACTTTTTGTATAATATAAATCATACAAATTATTTATTATTTTGTCTGGGTTTAAATTTACATGCAGTAACTTAATTGAAAATAATTTCATTAAAACTTAAAAATTTTAATATAATTTTTAGTTAAAATTTTGAAACCATAAATTTTTTACCTTTTAGTTTATGTCTTATTTTTCCATAAATGTTAAAATTTTAATATAATTTGTTTGGAAAAATTGAGCAACAAAAATAGTTATTACTTTGTTTTTGCTCAATTTTATCCCAAATGGCTCATTATAAAAATCGATCACGAAAATTTATAGTCTTCTTGTTGCAGTTGTCATATAAATAATAAGATAGGGTTGTTATCATAAGATTATTATAAATAGAGTTACCAGGTTTCGAATGTAAGAACAGTACAAATTTTCATTTGTGTAACTATGAACTTTTACATTTTGTTAGATTTTTTAACTTAACAAACTTTTTAAATTTCTTAATTTCTACAAATATCTTTAATTCTCTATGTATACTGGTCACCTTATTTTGTTCGTCCTTTATTTACGCTTTAAAATGTTTTACTCTTGTCAATATTGTTATGTTAGTCTTTTCCGAAAACATTAAAAAGTTTTGTTTTCTTTTTTTTTTGAAGATTTTAAGCACCTCACGTGCACCACCTGACTTTAGCTTAACGTTACAGAAGTCCTTCAAAAAACAAGCCAAACAAATTGCTAAAAGGTTTGGCAATAGTAGAAATTGTAAATCTCTTTCCATTGGACTTAGATATTATTGTTGTTGTGGCGACTGTTCGAATTGCTTATGCAAATGACCAGAAGTTTGTCTTGTGTATATTACGTTTCCTGGGGAGAATTATGGCTAAAATGTTAAGGGAATACTAACTTAAAATACAGCCTCTGGTCAATGGTGAATAAATTCTTGGTTGCCAATGTGATGCTAAAGAAAGGTGACAAAAAGCCTACGAATTTATCATGTTTATTTGGCAAAATTTGTTATAGACTTTCATGGTAGTGAACGGTAATTATATCAGCATTTAAAATAGAACTGAACTAGAACTGAACTAGAACTGAACTAGAACTGAACTAGAACTGAACTAGAACTGAACTAGAACTGAACTAGAACTGAACTAGAACTGAACTAGAACTGAACTAGAACTGAACTAGAACTGAACTAGAACTGAACTAGAACTGAACTAGAACTGAACTAGAACTGAACTAGAACTGAACTAGAACTGAACTAGAACTGAACTAGAACTGAACTAGAACTGAACTAGAACTGAACTAGAACTGAACTAGAAACTGAACTAGAACTGAAACTAGAACTGATCTAGAACTGAAACTAGAACTGAACTAGAACCTAGAACTGAACTAGAACTGAACTAGAACATGAACTAGAACTGAACCTAAGAACTGAACTAGAAACTGAACTAGAACTGAACTAGAACTGAACTAGACTGAAATCTAGAACTGAACTAGAACTGAACTGAAACTGAACTAAACGGAACTAGAACGACTAGAACTGAACCTTCGAACGGAACCTAGAACTGAACTAGAACTGAACTACCTAGAACTGAATAGAACTGAACTAGAACTGAGACTAGAACTGAAGCTAGAACTGAACTAGAAACTGAAGCTAGAACTGAAACTAGAACTGAACTAGAACTGAACTAGAACTGAACTAGAACTGAACTAGAACGTGAACTAGAACTGAACTAGAACTGAACTAGAACTGAACTAGAATGAACTAGAACTGAACTAGAACTTAACTAAGAACTAGAACTGAACTAGAACTGAACTAGAACTGAACTAGAACTGAACTAGAACTGAACTAGAACTGAACTAGAACTGAACTAGAACTGAACTAGAACTGAACTAGAACTGAACTAGAACTGAACTAGAACTGAACTAGAACTGAACTGAACTCAACTAGAACTGAACTAGAACTGAACTAGAACTGAACTAGAACTGAACTAGAACTGAAGTAGAACTGAACTAGAACTGAACTAGAACTGAACTAGAACTGAACTAGAACTGAACTAGAACTGAACTAGAACTGAACTAGAACTGAACTAGAACTGAACTAGAACTGAACTAGAACTGAACTAGAACTGAACTAGAACTGAACTAGAACTGAACTAGAACTGAACTAGAACTGAACTAGAACTGAACTAGAACTGAACTAGAACTGAACTAGAACTGAACTAGAACTGAACTAGAACTGAACTAGAACTGAACTAGAACTGAACTAGAACTGAACTAGAACTGAACTAGAACTGAACTAGAACTGAACTAGAACTGAACTAGAACTGAACTAGAACTGAACTAGAACTGAACTAGAACTGAACTAGAACTGAACTAGAACTGAACTAGAACTGAACTAGAACTGAACTAGAACTGAACTAGAACTGAACTAGAACTGAACTAGAACTGAACTAGAACTGAACTAGAACTGAACTAGAACTGAACTAGAACTGAACTAGAACTGAACTAGAACTGAACTAGAACTGAACTAGAACTGAACTAGAACTGAACTAGAACTGAACTAGAACTGAACTAGAACTGAACTAGAACTGAACTAGAACTGAACTAGAACTGAACCATAATTTTACTTATTGTCGAATTATTTTCGAACAACTTTTAAGCCTAACCTCGTATGCCTACAAATGTAGCAAGTAGTATGTGTAACAATATATACGTGTTTACTTGTTCTATTCCAAACAATAACTTTTTCCTTGAATTTTCCCTTAGTATTAGTATCTACATGCAGTAAATGTGGTACAAAACTTTAATTTAAATTGAAATAAACACACTTTGTTGAAGCGGAACTTTAACCACATAGATGTGATACGTCCGTTGCACTTCAATAAATTTTATAGGAAGAAATGTTGGGGGGTGATAAAGTATATAGGGCAAGAAAAAAGTTTCTGCTGCATCTAGACAGGTAAGCTGCCGTTGTAGTTAGTTTTTTAAAAGCTATTTTACTATAATATTTAGCTGTTATATTTCTAGCTGGTAAATTATTACTGGTAAATTTTCAGCTGTCAGAGTTCACACTTGGTTGGAGTTGTTTTCTTAGATTTTTGTTGAAACATTGCAACGAATGCTGCTAAACTTTTACATATGGCAGCCAAACGTTTCTGTCTTCTGTTTGGAAGGAAGTTTATTGTTGTTATTTATTATTTGAATAACTAAATATAAGGGCTAGGAATGGAAACTTTACTTTCTTGCTTGAGTAAACTGTAAGATGGTGTTATAATTAAAATTGCATTTGAAGTTAAAAATATAAACATCACTGTTACTGATATTTTCTTCTAACATAGTTTTTGATAAAAAAGGATTTTGTTTGATACATATTTCAGTTTAAATATGTTTACACATTCTCGTATACATATACATATTTTTGAAAAAATAATTATTCTATTTGTTATTTCTGAACTAATTTATGATTTTCATCATGCTTTTTTTAATCATTTAATATTGCTGGTACTTTCAATTGTTTGCTTGTGTTGTCATCCATGATTAAGTGTGTATGTAATTTCATTACATTTTTTAACACCACCAACTTAATTATAGTATGCATGTTTAGAACGGAAATCACATTTATCACATACACATGAACGTTTAAAACGTAAACGGATACAAATATACACCAGTGATGGGGATGTTCATACTCTCATACTTGTGTTTGTACGAGAAGCATTAGGGTATACGATATTTTTATCAACAAGTTCTAAATGGCAATATAATAGATTTGTATTGTTGAAAAGACAATAGCGCACTAGATGAAAACAGTATTTTTATGTTCAAATGAAAGGGACATGACTGGTAAACTTTGTAAAATTCTTTATAAATGTTTTGTGAATATTTGTCAGCACATGAATTAAGGTAAACCGTTAATATCTTCATACCACCCCTGTGAAGTTTTTAATTATATTAGTGGAATTTTTGTCAAATTTAATTAACTTTTAAAAATTAAGTTAAATAATTTTCTCAAAAAAACATTATAAAATGGCTTCATAAAAAGAAAATTACATTTTGACGCTTCATCACACTAAAATGCTTAGAACACTTTCAAATCTAGGAAAAATTTATTTCCTTGCCTAACACTTGCAAAGGTAGTAAAATGTATTGAAGAAGGTAAGTTGAAAAATATTATATTCTCCAATAAGAAGACTTTTTTTGATGGATTTTTATAAATAGCAATTGCCTTTATTTTGAACCATATAAACTTTAACAAATATTAAAGAAACAGAAGCTAAAATGTAAAGTAGATCGCAATAATCAATAAAGAATATTTTCTTAGCAAATTTTTTGTTCTTTCCCTTAAAGTCCTAGATAATTGATTATTAAAATAATGTTTTATTTAATAAAACATTTTTTTGTTTCAATAGTCTAGTGATTGATTATGAAAACGTGCTAGAGCTGGCATGACTCCAACTACTGACGTTTATTAAAACCACTTAGTGGCTGCGTAGAGGAATAATGCTTCTGTTGCTGTGTCTGCCAGAAAACCAAGTAAGTCATTCATTGAATTCAATAATCAATCACATTCAATTGCAAACATATTTGCTGGTAAATGCGTTTTCTTTTTTTAAATTTATTCCATAAATTCTTAAATTTTTAACTAAAAACTTTTTCCCTAAAAATGTTTCCCCTTAAAACTCTTATTGTCTCCAAAAAAAAAATCGCCATTTCATAAAAAAATAATATTCCAAAAAAGCTTTTTCATATTATTATCCAAAAATTATGTTTATGTTTATGATGATGTTAGTGGTTTTCAACAAAAGGAAATTGAAAATACTTTGAAATTCTTTCTTCAAACACATCCACACTTTGACACAAAGACATGCATTGATAAACAACAATAACCAACAATTTTCATAAAATTATCTTGAAAATTGCGCACAAGGTTTACGTGGATACACAGACAGACAAACAAACAGAAAGGCAGACAAACAGACAGACAGACAGATAGGCAGGCAAACGGACGTGATTCTGAGCAGATTGGTATACTTTAAGGTGGGTGTAGGACCAATATTTTTGGGTGTTATAAACGTCAGCACAAACGCATAATACCCTCCCCACTATAAAGGTGTAGGGTATAAAAATATACCATCAAACCATTTGACAAACAGACTTTCTGATATGAAAGTGGAATGTTAGTAATAAAATTAAAAATTAATAAAAACCAACACGCGAATGTAAGCATCCTTTTTCCTGGACTGATATGTGTTAGTTAATAGGACGTTAATAGGAATAAAAAAAAAAAAATAAAAGAAGGAAACAGTGAAGGAGTGACAGTTATGTGTATGACAAATGCACAAAGTGATGATTGTTGTATTAAAAGTGATAACCATTACATTACATATTCATCACCTGTAATTCTTATCCTTTAAACAATATTTTTTTACACACATATATATTCTTTTATGTGTGTAAGAGATGAATCGTTAAAAAAACTATTCTGTGGTACACAAAATTCCTTTATAAGACTACAAAAAGGACTTTAATAAAATTTTAATCCTTTCGAAACAAAATACTTTAAAGTCGAATTTTAAAGTTCTTTTTAAGGGAATAACTTATACTTAAGTTTTGAAAATTTGATGTAATTTTAAAAACTTTTATCCTAAGTGTGATTGGCTCTAAATTCTTTAAAATCAACCCGTAATTTTAAATTTAATTTACGAATTCATATGCTGAAAGTATTTTTTTTATGAAATAAAATTATCCTTGACCTTTCTTCTTCCACAACAATATAAAGCAGATAACTTGTAGTTTATATTTATTAATATACAAGTAAATTTACAATCAATATATTTCAAATATAAAGAAAATGTTTGTTATAAACAATTTATTATAAAAAATAAAATAAAAGTAAATTTTTACACAATTAACCTTTAGGGTTAAGAATTCTTATGGAATTCTTAATTGATGTTTAAGAAAGGTTGTACATTAACCTTTTTTTGTTTGAGGTCAAACATTTGTTAAAAGAAGTTGATAACGTAATTTATACTTATCTTTAAAGATAAAGTTTTTAAAGTTAGATATAATAATAAGAATGCTCAGAGAAAAATTTCATAAAACTTATTTAAGGCCCTTGAACTTTACAAAGTTGAAAGTCTTTAAATGAGTTTGTTTAAGTATACACTACTTTAGTTAAACTCTAATCGATTTTACTCGAGGCGAATCTCTTCTAGTCGACTATACTCTAGTTCACGAATCTGTTTTATTAACTCTACTTCAGTTAACTGTACTTTTGTCGACTCTACTTTAGACGAAACTGTTCTAGTCGAACTTTAAACTTTTTTCTATAAGACTTTAAACAAATTAGAGAAATGTAATAATTTGAACTAAACCCCTCACTAACCTCAAAAACTATTACAAATCTAAGTAATGAAAGAGTCAAACAAAAACCATATTGAAATATTCTTAAAAAATGTTTACCATTAATATAACTTAATGGAAAATGGAAACAAAGAACATTAAGGAAAAATGTTTTACAAGAATTAATACCGCTAGATTTTGTATGAAAATTTCTCACAAAACAAAATGATAAAACCATGTAATGCAGCTGGATATAGTGATGTGTTGATGGATCTTTTTAATTCTAATTAAATTGCTATACTACCAACAAAGCAGCGCCAAAAAAAGTCAATGAAAAAACTCAAAGCTCATCATAAAGCTTTTTACAGCAAACAAACAAAGTCAAACTCACGTGGGAGATAGTGCATAGTGGTGATGATGATGGCTTTTTGCTTAAAAAAACCCATTACTTTATGCTTCTTTGTCCTCTAAATATACAAACATAAAAAAATGCTTTGAAACTCTAATATAAGTAGGTCTGTGTGGTTCTGTGTACTTTCTGCAATTCAATTCATTTTTTCACTTTTCATTTATTCAAACTCATATCTTTTTTTGCTATTTGTCGATTTTTATCACTTTTCCGTCAAACAGCATTTTTTGTAGTTTTTTACTAAAGTCTCTGGCAAAAAAAAAAAAAAAAACAAAAAAATAAAATTAATTACTGTAATTGCTGTTGATGATGTTGAATGGCAGCCTTTTGTTGTTCTTACTTTTACTACTACGGTAGCTTTTGACGGAATTGCTGATGATAACTGACATATGTCAGTAAGGCTAAACTAACAGTTTAGTTGGGTGATGGTTTTTATATATGAAACTGATAGATTCATGTGAATATTTGATAAATAATGTTGATTTTCTTTTGTGATTTTACGAGTAATGCACGTTTTTCTACATTTTTTTATAAAACATTTTTTATTCATTACTTTGATTGTTGATTGTCATTAAACAGTACTATTTTTATCATTAACTCTATTTATGGACCAAATAGATTTGAAATGTGTGAATTGATCTGATTGTACTGATCGTCCTATATATGCCTGTATTTTATTCGAATTTACTCTATTCTAGTCGACTCCAATTGAGTTTACTCTACACCAATCGTCTTTAGATCCTTTCTACTCTAATCTAGTCGACTCTACATTAGTAGACTCTATTATAGACGGGTCTAATTTAAAAAATTTTAATGTGGACAAAACTTATCAATTTTAATCAAGTTGATGCTACACTAGTTGACTTTATAGTACTCTACCTCTTCTGTTGACTCGACTCTACTCTAACCTAATCTACTCTACCCTACCCTACTCTACTCTTTTCTACCCTACCCTAACCTACTGTACTGTACTGTACTGTACTCTACTCTACTCTACTCTTTTCTACCCTACCCTAACCTACTGTACTGTACTGTACTGTACTGTACTGTACTGTACTGTACTCTACTCTACTCTTTTCTACCCTACCCTAACCTACTGTACTTTACTGTTCTCTACTCTGCTCTGCTCTGCTCTACTCTTTTCTACCCTACACTACCCTAACCTACTATACTGTACTGTACTCTACTCTACTCTACTCTTTTCTACCCTACGCTAACCTACTGTACTGTACTGTACTGTACTGTACTCTACTCTACTCTTTTCTACCCTACCCTAACCTACTGTACTGTACTGTACTCTACTCTACTCTACTCTACTCTACTCTACTCTACTCTACTCTACTCTACTCTACTCTACTCTACTCTACTCTACTCTACTCTACTCTGCTCTGCTCTGCTCTGATCTGCTCTGCTCTGCTCTACTCTGTTCTGTTCTGCTCTAGTGTAGATCTAGTTTTTTCTACTTTAATCTAGTCGACTCTACATTATTGACTGCAAAATAGCTCTACTTTAATCGAATCTACTTTACTCGACTCTGGTCTAATTTAGTCGACTCCACTCCATTCTAGTCGATTCCACTCGATGTTTAGCTGGTCGACTACTCTTTTTTCCTTTACTTTGTAATAAACATTTTTGCTACAAAGTAATAATTCATATATTATACATTACCACCTCTTTCTTGTGGCAACACAGACAAACCCAATCCCAAATGAATATAAACACACACACACACACACATGTACATTCAAAAACAAGGACATGTGTAAGAGTTTGACTTAATTGTTGAATTTCAACTTGTGTTTGTCTTTGCTGATTACTTTAGTTTTCTTTGTTCTTGTTATTGTTGCTCTAGAGGAGGTATTTTGTTTTTTGCCCCTGAAAAAGGTATATAAAGCCAAGAATTATTGTTGGACAACATGTAATTGTGGTTATGTTAAGGTTGTAAATAATTTTACCACTATAAACTCTACAACATTGAATTATAAAGCTTAAGCAAGAGTATAGATATTTATGGGCAAAGGCCAAGATAACGTTAATTAGCAGCCATTGCAGTCGGTTTGAATAATTAAAAAATTGTAATTTTTATTTAAACGTTTCTTTACTATAAATACCTGTAAAAAAGTTAAAATGTATATTCAGGCTTGTCTGACCATATAATGCCCTACACCAGATATGAATATTAAATGTGATTTATTTTCAAATTATCTTGAAAATTGACAGATGGGCGGACTGACATACGAACATAGCTAAATCGACTCAGAAAGTGATTCTGAGCTGATTAGTATTCTTTAAGGTGGGTGTAGAATCAATATTTTTGGGTGTTACAAACATAAGAACAAACGCATAGTACCATTCCCACTATAGTGGTATAGGGTATAAGAAATTACTAAGCAAAAGTCATAGATATAAAATATTTTAAAGTTTTTTCCTTTTAACCATCAGTATCCAATATCTTAACTACAATCGAAATCGCATAGTTGTGATCAATGGCTTACGTGACTTATTCCTTTCCAAATTTAAGTTGTTTTCTATACATTACACTTTATTGGCTGTTATAATATGACAACGATAGTTTTTATTATTGGCTGCCAGATATTTTGTATCTATATATTCATCAGTCATTGATTTGTGTTTCATTGTTTGGTCTATTTAGTAGTGCTATAGTAAGATAAGATAGGACATGTTTGGGGTATAAAGATTTTCTTGCTTTTATTTCTTTAGGCGGTTTGAGTTTATTGTTAGGATTTTTAGAGACTTTCTGTCTACTAGTTTTCAATTTGCAAACAAACGAAACTTTTGGCTTAAATGTTTGGAGATTGACTACGAGGATTTATAAAAAATATTTGCATATCAAAATAATATGTCTAATATTGCTTATGTTTAATCAATTTGTGACAAAACTTCATCTTCAAAATTAAAACTGCCAAAAAACTTAAAAAAATCAATATTTTTGTGTTAAGAAATATTTCAAGTGTTTCTCTAAATTAGGCGTATACTTAATATTAGTAATATCAATAAATAATTAACACGTATACGTACAGGTGTCGTTAATAAAAGTATTGCAATTTCACAATGCAAAATTTTCCACTTGAAATGAAACTATGGAGATGAAGATGTTTTGATTTTATATGTTTACAATGTTTTTCTTTATGATAACAGCTACAACTTTGTTTTAGAGAGTAAATCAAAATTTAAAACGGTTTGCAAGATATGAGCCTGAGAAAATGATATTTTTTTTTTTTGCAAAATTGACACCGAGACTCCTATTCTTTGGGAGCCCATTAACAAAACTGCATGACAAAACTGTGAGACACGGGTCTTTTTTTTTAGTATTTTATCATGTAGTGGTGTCCTCACAGTGTTATAGATGAAAGATGAATCATAATTTCCCTCTCTTTAGAGTTTTACATATAACAAACAGATATTGATTGTGCAAATGTTGAATATACATGTATATATATGTATATATTTTGTCCATATTAATTTCATATATACAATAGTTTATGTACTTATCTGCAAGCAATTTGCCACACTACCCCAATTCAGTCAAAATCAAAATTGCATTTCAGCTATGTATGTTCATTTATTTTCCCTTATCCTTCTGCAAACACATGCACATCAACTGTTAAAATGTGTCATCTAGCTAAAGGAGAACAAGTTAAATTCAAACTTTGACATATGAAATGTACGAAGAGGCTTGAATGACTACGATGAATAAACTGATAATGATGCTGATTATGAGCCTTAGAAGGCTGAGCTCTGTTTCTGTTGAATGTGTATAAGTGAAAGGCATATTTGTCAAAATGCCAACCTAAGAATGGCAGGCAACTACCCCTTAATACTGATTTATGCTTAGTAGTAGAATGCTTAAAAGTTGAGTCAAATGAAAAATGGTCTAAAGTGAAATTCAAATACTTATTTTTTGTTATTATTTGCTAAATGTTCTATTTTTCAAATTGTAGTCTTCTAGTGAGTGAAAGCTTGTTATACATATGATTTGCTTTAACACAACTAAGTCTTGTTAACCTATTTATGATTTTAGTATTTAAAGTCTTACGACAGGACTATTTGTAGTCTGCAAATATAAATATTTATTTTGCTAACAACTTGTGCTATATTTTTTAGTCTTGTTGTTATTGTTCCAGTTGTTATTGTTTATAATTTGTTATTGTTGTGCTTCAATGTGCATCAATTACGCAAAACTGTTAATTGTTTTACTCCTTGTTTTCATTGTTATTACTGCTACAGTTGCCTTGTTGCTCCTGTTGCTTTAACAATTGTCGACATTATATCAACTATTCTTTGTACATGTGTATGTATGCATGAAGCTTGTTTATTTCTACTTACCCCCGTTGTTTTATATGCTATTTTGTGTTTTATTTATTCTTTATAATCAGCCATTATTATCATTATTTTATTATGGTTTATTGTTCTTTCGACTCATCTTTGCTTTGTACCCCAAACTACTGTTTTTGGCAACGCGTTATTAAGTTTTTTGCCAAATTGTTTGGCTAACAATAATATCGTTAACGAATCTGACAACTTGGAGCCAAAAATAGTCAAATATTTCAGTAATCGACAAAAAGTACACCTTTTTGGTTATCTTTTAAAAGATATCCTTTAAAAAATATCATATAGTTTATTATCTATTTCTATACATTTTTACATATATGTATATGTAGATTTTAATAAAACGTTTGTCACCTACTCAAAATCAGTATTCCTGACTTCCTGCTTCAATGATTCTTAAATGATTTCGTGACTTGTTTTCCTATTCAATGAAAAATAGTATATTATATTTGATTTGCATGTGAAAATGAACGTGGAATTGAATTTTATTATGCATGAAATATTTCAAAATTGAAAAAAGAATATTGTGGTAAAGATGTCGTAGGACATATCAACAGCAGTAAAAAAACAGATAATTTTGCATATGAATACTTTGTCAATATTACTAAATCTTGTTTTGTACACTTTTTCTGGCAAATAATTGTTCCGCATATTTACAACAATTTCTTTGTTGGTGTTGCCGAAGGACTTTTATCAGTAAACATGTCTTTCATAATAAAGGACATGTTCATTGATATTATAGAAACTTTTACAGTTACAATCCTAAAAAAACTTCACTCTATGAGTTTAAAAACATTTTTGATCGATAAGTTAAGAAATGGTCTTACTTGTTCTACCAATTAGTATATGTAAATACAATTAATATTGAAACACTTTTAATTGTTCTTAAATCTATTCGTTTTATGTCCTAATTTGTTGCCTAAAGATCTTATCTCTTATCTTATTTGACAAAACACTTTATTTCATATTGTGTTGGGAAAATTAAATTTGTATTTTGAACGAAAAGTGTGCTCAAATTTTTTTGGTCACAACTTGTTGCTAATTGTTATACGAAACATATATATTAATTTTTCTAAACATCTTTACATAATGTGTAAGTATGCGAGTTAGAGGGAGCGAGTGAGATTGTATATGTGAGAAGAATATTTAAAACTATTTGTAAGTGCGTATTTAAAACGTATTTCCTAGTAATAAGATATATATCAACCAACCCAAACAAGAGAGTGGGGACTGGATCGCCTTTTTAGTACTTTTAATGTGTATTTGTCTTGGCTGAATTAATGAAAATTTCAAAGTAACATAAGGAACAATTTTAGGCAGAATTGAAAGCGACTGAAAGCAAAAATTTCACAAAATATACAAATTTACCAAATAGCAGATTAAAAACATTAAAACTTATATAAGTAAGTCATTATTAGTGGACTTAAAAGTACTGCACACGTTATGTAGTGGTAGTATTGAAAAGTAAGATGTTGTGTAAGTATAAAAGGTTAACATGACTAAATTTTTGTAGGGAACAGTTAAAGTTTTCAACTTTTTGTCAGGACAACAACTGCAAGCATTTCAACAATTGCTTATGATTGCCCCCTCATGAAAAACGCTCCTGGAATTACACATGTTTTTAATCCTATTTTTTACTTTTATTTTTTTTTTTGGAATTTTTATTTAGAAATATTTGATGTTATTGTTTTAGCCTTTAAGGTTAAATGGCAAAAGACACAAATATGAATTTAATCAAGAATTAGAAAAAAAAATTCTGAGTAGAATATTTTATTTTAATAAACTGAAACAAAAATAATAAATATATTATAACATTACAAATTACAAAACAAAGTACAGAAATATGTATATAATCAGACACAAACAAATAATCGATATATTTCAGTTACAAATGGTAGAAAATAAATTTAAAGGAAGTATTTCTCTATATGAGTACTTCCCAAGGCTCCCCAGAAACCTAGTAATCATCAATTCTCGCCTTAAATTCCAATAGAACGAATTGTTTTTAATAACATAAAAATATCTTAATATCCCTTAAGTATTTATGTACATACATATATTTTATATGGGTATAAATTATAACGCTCAGGCTTTAATGTTAATCAATGTTATAAAAGAAAATCAAAATTCATTTTCCGGAGGCCAAATATATTTTATATGCTATAAAAAAAAAACAACAAATCAAAGACCACAAAAAAGGCGGAAGCTGTTTGGTTACATGATGTTCATTTTTTTACTCACAATAATGTGTCGACAAATGTTAAATATGTAATAAACGAATTGAGTTTTGTATTTGTTTTTTGGAATATTATCATCATCATCGTTTATGTTATGCCATAAATGTTAAAGTTTGTGTTCAAGTCTTTCTAAAAATATGGACCATATCAATAATATTTATATTGGTTTTCCATTACTTTTATAAGCTTAAAGAGGTTAAAAACTAAATACATAAGACAACTTGCATATTTTTTTCATATAAGAGTTCAATTATAATACGTATACGCCTTCGAGAACACTTTATGTCAAGGAAACAGTAACGCAATACGTTGCGTAGTCTATAGTCTAGTCTATAGTCTAGTCTATAGTCTAGTCTATAGTCTAGTCTATAGTCTAGTCTATAGTCTAGTCTATAGTCTAGTCTATAGTCTAGTCTATAGTCTAGTCTATAGTCTAGTCTATAGTCTAGTCTAGTCTAGTCTAGTCTAGTCTATAGTCTAGTCTAGTCTAGTCTATAGTCTAGTCTATAGTCTAGTCTATAGTCTAGTCTATAGTCTAGTCTATAGTCTAGTCTATAGTCTAGTCTATAGTCTAGTCTATAGTCTAGTCTATAGTCTAGTCTATAGTCTAGTCTATAGTCTAGTCTATAGTCTAGTCTATAGTCTAGTCTATAGTCTAGTCTATAGTCTAGTCTATAGTCTAGTCTATAGTCTATAGTGTAGTCTAGTCTATAGTGTAGTCTAGTCTATAGTCTAGTCTATAGTCAAGTCTATAGTCTAGTCTATAGTCTAGTCTATAGTCTAGTCTATAGTCTAGTCTATAGTCTAGTCTATAGTCTAGTCTATAGTCTAGTCTATAGTCTAGTCTATAGTCTAGTCTATAGTCTAGTCTATAGTCTAGTCTATAGTCTAGTCTATAGTCTAGTCTATAGTCTATTCTATAGTCTAGTCTATAGTTTAGTCTATAGTCTAGTCTATAGTCTAGTCTATAGTCTATTCTATAGTCTAGTCTATTGTCTAGTCTATCTTATAATCTGTAGTTAAGCTTATAATCTAGCCTAAATACTAGTCTATGGTCTAGCGGAAAATTAGTTAAGTATTTGATAAACTTATGTATCAAGTTCGAGTATGAGGCAATTAAAAGACTCAGTCTAGTCTATTGTCTAGTCTATCTTATAGTCTGTAGTTAAGCTTATAATCTAGCCTAAATACTAGTCTATGGTCTAGCGGAAAATTAGTTAAGTATTTGATAAACTTATGTATCAAGTTCGAGTATGAGGCAATTAAAAGACAATCTTTTAAAAATCAATTCCTTAAGATTTTGAAATCACGACATGTTAATAATGGCTCTTTAGTACTTATTTGGTTGATATCAGCTTCGTTCCAATACAATCATTCTTATTTATTTGATTTTATTTCTCTTTTGTGTTTGGATTACCAATTATATGTATATTGATGACTGCAATAAATTCATTTCAAGGATTTTCGTGATGCATGTTTGTGTGTACTTCTACTTATTTGTTAACATGCCCTCCAGTTCTCAACAAACCTAACACAAATATAATGTATAGTTTAAAAAACATTAACAATTTTCTAAAATGAAATATAAAATAACTTTTTTATATTTCAAAGAATGTAAATAATGAACGTAAATAGATATAAGTAAAAAGGATACATAGGTTACTGTTGGGTAGCAATTTTAGCAAAAATTCAACTATGATAAGCAATCTTTATAAACAATGAAAATTCGTAGACAGAAATCAATATCCAATACAAGTAAATCATAATCATTAAATGTTGTAAAGCTATCATATCACATTTTAAATATAACAGACTCTAGTATACATATGTATTTGTATAAAAGTTTATACAAAAAAGTAAACAATTTAATATACAATTTAAGTAAATAAATATTGATTATCTGTTAGAGTTAGTCATCGTCTAGTTTAATTCCAAAAAATATGGTCTGTGATTTATAGTAAATAATTTTTTTTTCTGTAAAAAAAGAAAGAAAATAAAAATGGAGACAAACAAAACATGCTTAAGCATAAATAATCAACTTTAATCTTTATTTTCACATTCTCACATTTCTAGAAACAAAGTTCAAAAAAGAAAATAAAAAGTATGAAATCATAAATAAATTGTTATGACCAAATATCAGCCAGACAATTGTTATGTTTTTTTTCTTACCAAATCTCTATGACAATTTTAATATTCGTAGCTATTATCCTTTTTTCCTTTTTATCTTATATTTTTTTTAGATTTTGGAGTATGTAAACCTTTAGCTGTGGCGGAGGAGCATTGTAATAAACTAGTATTCATATGTAGTAAAAATATTATATGGATATGTTTACTTTTTTTTCTTTGTTTTTCTTGTTGTTTTTTTTTTATTATCCCTTTAAGTTTATGACCACCTTCACTTTTTGACTTTATATAAATATTTTTCTAACATTTTTATTTAAGGTATTTGTAACCTAAACAACTATAAATGGAATGGTGTTATATGTTAGGGTTAATGTTTGTAACAGTTAGAAGTAATGATGATATATATTCCTTAAAGCCCACATCGGCAGAGAGTAAAAAATAAGTTCTCTTACTGGTTTTATCGTTTTTTATACATGGGTAAGCATCAGTGTTACCATATGTCAAGTTTTCCCTTTTTTTGCAAGTTTTTTGAGATTCAAAAAAGTTTTCAAGTTTTATTCCAATAAAAAAAGTTTTTTTAAAATTTATACAGTTTTTCAGTCTAGTCTATAGTCTAGTCTATAGTCTAGTCTATAGTCTAGTCTATAGTCTAGTCTATAGTCTAGTCTATAGTCTAGTCTATAGTCTAGTCTATAGTCTAGTCTATAGTCTAGTCTATAGTCTAGTCTATAGTCTAGTCTATAGTCTAGTCTATAGTCTAGTCTATAGTCTAGTCTATAGTCTAGTCTATAGTCTAGTCTATAGTCTAGTCTATAGTCTAGTCTATAGTCTAGTCTATAGTCTAGTCTATAGTAGTCTAGTCTAGTCTATAGTCTAGTCTATAGTCTAGTCTATAGTCTAGTCTATAGTCTAGTCTATAGTCTAGTCTATAGTCTAGTCTAGTCTAGTCTATAGTCTAGTCTATAGTCTAGTCTATAGTCTAGTCTATAGTCTAGTCTATAGTCTAGTCTATTGTCTAGTCTATCTTATAATCTGTAGTTAAGCTTATAATATAGCCTAAATGGTCTAGCGGAAAATTGGTTAAGTATTTGATAAACTTATGTATCAAGTTCGAGTATGAGGCAATTAAAGACAATCTTTTAAAAATTAATTCCTTAAGATTTTGAAATCACGACATGTTAATAATGGCTCGTTAGTACTTATTTGGTTGATATCAGCTTAGTTCCAATACAATCATTCTTATCTATTTGATTTTATTTCTCTTTTGTGTTTGGATTACCAATTATATGTATATTGATGACTGCAATAAATTCATTTCAAGGATTTTCGTGATGCATGTTTGTGTGTACTTCTACTTATTTGTTAACATGCCCTGCAGTTCTCAACAAACCTAGCACAAATATAATGTATAGTTTAAAAAACATTAACAATTTTCTAAAATGAAATATAAAATAACTTTTTTATATTTCAAAGAATGTAAATAATGAACGTAAATAGATATAAGTAAAAAGGATACATAGGTTACTGTTGGGTAGCAATTTTAGCAAAAATTCAACTATGATAAGCAATCTTTATAAACAATGAAAATTCGTAGACAGAAATCAATATCCAATACAAGTAAATCATAATCATTAAATGTTGTAAAGCTATCATATCACATTTTAAATATAACAGACTCTAGTATACATATGTATTTGTATAAAAGTTTATACAAAAAAGTAAACAATTTAATATACAATTTAAGTAAATAAATATTGATTATCTGTTAGAGTTAGTCATCGTCTAGTTTAATTCCAAAAAATATGGTCTGTGATTTATAGTAAATAATTTTTTTTTCTGTAAAAAAAGAAAGAAAATAAAAATGGAGACAAACAAAACATGCTTAAGCATAAATAATCAACTTTAATCTTTATTTTCACATTCTCACATTTCTAGAAACAAAGTTCAAAAAAGAAAATAAAAAGTATGAAATCATAAATAAATTGTTATGACCAAATATCAGCCAGACAATTGTTATGTTTTTTTTCTTACCAAATCTCTATGACAATTTTAATATTCGTAGCTATTATCCTTTTTTCCTTTTTATCTTATATTTTTTTTAGATTTTGGAGTATGTAAACCTTTAGCTGTGGCGGAGGAGCATTGTAATAAACTAGTATTCATATGTAGTAAAAATATTATATGGATATGTTTACTTTTTTTTCTTTGTTTTTCTTGTTGTTTTTTTTTTATTATCCCTTTAAGTTTATGACCACCTTCACTTTTTGACTTTATATAAATATTTTTCTAACATTTTTATTTAAGGTATTTGTAACCTAAACAACTATAAATGGAATGGTGTTATATGTTAGGGTTAATGTTTGTAACAGTTAGAAGTAATGATGATATATATTCCTTAAAGCCCACATCGGCAGAGAGTAAAAAATAAGTTCTCTTACTGGTTTTATCGTTTTTTATACATGGGTAAGCATCAGTGTTACCATATGTCAAGTTTTCCCTTTTTTTGCAAGTTTTTTGAGATTCAAAAAAGTTTTCAAGTTTTATTCCAATAAAAAAAGTTTTTTTAAAATTTATACAGTTTTTCAGTTTTTATTTTATTTAATCAATAAATAAGTTTAAAATAAAAAAACAATGTTTACCATTAACAAAATAATATTTTATACCATTAATATTCGAGATATTCCTAAAAACTGAAAAAAATTAATCCTCAATTTGCTCATTTATTCACTAAATTTTCTTGGGTATTTTGTAATTTTAGTACAAAAAAAGTTTTTTTTGTTGAAAAAAAGTTTTTTTCATAAAAATAAAAAGTGTTCTTCAAAAAATATATGGCAACACTGGTAAGCATACATGCGTGTGAAATTAAGAGTGCAAGAAAGCTCGTAACAAAGCTCTTTGTCGATCAGGGCCTTAAAGTATAGAAATCAGTACAGTGTCTTATTGAGTTCAGTTAAAATCCAAAATGCTCCTCTGACTAATTTTTGTGATTGATCTCAAGCTCTGTATTATGATAAAATTATGTTTTTTAACCACATTAGTTACTGCATTGGAGGATTGGTCCATTCTAGGAACAAACCCTATTAGTAGACCTTTAGTTAGAAAATAAATCGATAAACAAGTCTCACATAAGCTTTATAGTCTCTTATATTCACATATACGAAAGCTCATGCATCAGTCTCTGTCTTTAGAATCATCTTCAGAAAATCTCTTTATATATGGCAGAAAAGAGAGCATGAAAGTCAATGAAAAAGCTCTTTGCCAATAACTACAATACTTTACGTACACGTATAAATATCTGGTGGGAGGGATATCATATGATCGGCTATGCCTGTCATATTCTTTTTTAATTGTTTTTTGTTGTCCCTACTGCAGCTCGTTCAATAAGCTTAAGTTTTTTATGATCTTTGTTTTATATGCAAGATTATATCATGTGATTTGTATAACATTTATACAAAGTATGCTGATACTGTTATCATGTCTATAATGGAAAAAAGGTTAGGCTGAGAGGTTGTGCAGCAGCCATTTTAACAAATTGTATAACTTTGGATTTGGAGATTTGTAAATTTTTTTAGGAATTTTCTGATGTCTGTTTTGATTTAAATTTTAAATATAAGGTTTTCAATATATTTGCTTTTAAGTGCAACTTATCGCACAACCCTAGCATTTACATTTATGAATTATATATATAAATTATACTAGTACATAGAAATCTTTTATCTTTCCAAAAAATGTATACTTCATATAGAAGGGTTTTCATTAAGATCGATGCAATGACATGAGGATTAGTAATGGAAGGTGAAATCACTGGTATGAGTGAATACGCTAGACTCAATTGTCCTTAAGGCTGATATCAGAGTGGGCGCTACAAGCAATGCGAAGCTTTGCGCTACAAACCTGTCCTTGTGTTTTCCTATGTGTCATGTCAGAGTGAAAGCGAAGCTTGATGAGAGAAAACACAGCAAAAGTTTGTATCGCAAAGCTTCACATGGCGTTTAGCGCCCACTCTGACATCAGCCTAACTCGAGCGCGCAAATTGGGGAAAAAACGGAATTTTGCTTTCGATATTGGCTTACATACAAATATTCATTCTAGCGTTGTTACAACATCTGTAAGAGTCTGAAGAGGTTAATTTGCACTTCGTTTAGTTGCTTTTGTTGGACGGTTTCATCGACTGAAATTGGCGTGTGACTTTCTTAACTTTGAAAAAATTTCGTAAACAACTTTGATCTCATTCCTAAAATGTATCGCTCTTAACGGAAACCCCTATAAGTATACTTCTACTACAGTTAAACTGTACTAAGGCAACGACCAAAAAACAATATGAAAGTACAACAAAAAAATGCCTGTAACTATATTTGCAACCGTTCTTTGGTTGTAGTAAAATTGTAATCCGGAAATCAAATATTTATTTTTACGTTGTGAAATTATGTTATATTTTTTACGGTTTTTACGTTTACAGATTTTTTTGCCTATTGTTATTTATATGTATGTATAGTACATGTAAGTGTTTGTAAATTCAAGCCTGACAATACAGGAGGCAGACAGTAAAGAAAATGTATAGACATAAGAAACCCTGTAGTGTTGAAATAAGTAATTGGGAACTTCACCTTTTCACCATTTACTGGATCTTTTGGAAAATCGAGGTCTTTGTATTACCTTTCATTCTCCATTCTCTCTATTTTCATTTACTAATTTAACATCTTGTGGAAAACTTTGTGATTATTGGGAGACTTTGAAATACTTTTAATTTGATTTAAAGGATTATTTAAAAGGATATTATAAAACTCGAAGTAGTCGTGCCTTCTTGACCACATCTCAGTTATTTATAAACTATAAACAAGTTTTATAGGAATTTAAATATCTCTTATAAGGATCATTCCAACCGATTTTCAACCGAAAATTTTCGAACACGTTTGTTTATAAATTAATACGAGAGCTACTGTACCACAAGCTTTGCATGCCCTATGACTACAAGTGTAAATGTGAAAATTTCTTTAAAATAATTTTTATTTGTTTTAGAATTTTATTTACTTTTATTATTACGGTTTCCTTTTATTGTTCCTTTTTTGCTTTTGTTACATTTATTGAATAATCCTTGGCGGTGATATCAAAAAATGACCATGAATGGCATGTGAGGCCAAGTAAGTAAACAAAAAATTGAGAAGAAATATGTAATAAAATGTATATTGGAGGTTGTATTAAATAAATATAAAGTAATTTGTTGATTGTATTATCTGTCCACTATACAAAAAGTACGGAGTAAATTTAATATTGGAATATGCATCCTTAGAGGTTTATCATGAACAAACATAATTGCACTTGTTTTTCTTCATATAAAGGAGTTTTCTAAACAAAGATGTATGCTGTGAAAATTTAGAGCTTTAAAAGTTTTTGCTGTCCGTTTGAAGCAAAATTTAATGATCTTCCTTATTCTTTAGAAACTTGAAATTTTCTTAATGTTAAGTTTTTTCTTTTGAATTTCGTCTTTGGTTGTTTAAATAGAATTCAAGTTTCTTTCATTTGGCTAACATTTTTACTCCACATAATCATCATTTTGATTTCTTAACATAAGATCTTAACATCAAGATCTTATCGTAGTACTTAGCTGCACTTGATACTCGATAGTTTTTAGTTTTAAGTAATAATATGGAAGTGTGTTTAATAAGAATTCCAAAGCATTATATAAATTTCAATAGATGAACAAAACTCTAGTTGTATTTATAATAACACAGTACACTCCTTGCAATACAATTTACTATTTTCCTAGATAATTATACAACAAAAATTTAAAAATTTGGAGACATTATTATATAGGTTTTACTGTACTTGCATCTAACTACTAATCAATTAAACTTATTAAAGTATATACAGCTGAGTTTATAAAAGATTTCTTATGAAACCTAATTAATGCAAAGTGTTCAAAGATAAAGGCAGAAGAAAAGCCAATAAATAGAAAATTCTAAAAATTTGTAAAATAGCAAATAACACATAAATTTCAAAATATCTATAACATACAAAAGTTTCCACTAAGTGAGAATAACAGGTCTGACATTTAAAAGAACAAGTGGGCCAATAGTTTAAAAATGCAAAAAGTAAAAATATTTTTCTATTGTTGGCAATATTTAGTTGCAGTTTTTGTGGTCTGCAAAACTATATGTGTTTGCATTTCAGTTAAATTTTTATTGTTCTTTGCTGATAAATTGACACTTTGACATCTTTTGTAACACTCAAAAGTTAGGATCAGGATTCGGTTTTAAGGATACTTAATACAATAGTTCAACAATCAAAAAATATTGTAACATCTCTCTCTCTTTTGGTGTTAAAAAACACTGTTACTATAGCACGAAAGTGTATATATGTATGCATGTTAATCCTTGAAACAATCAAAATGTAGTAAACAATAATGTAGAACATCCTTTTTTTCTTTCTTTTCATTACTGCCTTCCAATTTTCTTTTGTTGTCAAATCTATGTGCTTAAAACAATGAAGGATACAAATATTTTTAGTTTCTTTTAAAATTTTCAAATATGTAAAATATTTTTTGTACAAAGAATATATATTTCTTTGCTACTAACAAGCTTTGTAATAATATGACATGGGTCAAGGGTCAATTATCAATTGAAATGTTGTCAAAAAGTGAAACTTTTGATCTGAATAGTTTTGCCTCTTTCTTCTTTTATTTCTATTGGTTGACCTCACTCTAACTATTGTGTGAGCTAGTGTATGCAAATGAAAGAGTTTTGTGGTTTTAGAATACAATAAAAAAATTTTATAGAAATTTATTTTTGTTGAATTTGAAAAATTTCGAAGAATTAAAAAATTTTATACAAATGCCAAGTTTGCATTCATGTTTGAATTGTTATTTGTTAACAATACAGAAACTAGCAATTATATCTTTTGAACTATTACCCTGTGATTCTGAGAGATTATTAAAAACTAAAGATTTGGGCTAGATCATTGGACAACATCTAATGACTCTAGGCACAGAAAGCTAGTTCAAACCACACAAGTTCTTACTACGCTCGCATACATGTAGGGAGTTAGATAAGTACTTACTACGATCTCCTAGAGAGTAAAAGTAATTTCACAAGAAACACAAATAAACGTTGTTGTTGTTTTCAGGGTTTTACCGTTTATTATAAACAAGCAAAAACATCGTTCATACAAACAAGCACAGTCTGAAAGTTGTTGTTGTTTTCATGCGCCTGCATGTAAAACTACTAATTTTTCGACGAAATTTTCAGAGGTTGTCTTAGATTTTTGCTTATATCTCCGTTATTTATGAACCTGAATTGCTGATTTTAAATAGAAAACTTCTAGAAGAATTATTGAAGACTGAGATCCCAAAGAAATTTGAGTAACATTGATTTCAACACAGACGGACAGACAGACATACACATAGACCGGCAGACAGACAGACAGGCAGACACACATACAGACAGACTGACAGACATGGCTTAATCGACTCAACTATCTATAAAGATCCAGAATATATATTCTTTATAGGGCCGGAAAATTATATTGAAGAAATTACGGAATGGCAAACTAATATATGCCCTTCTCACTAAGGTTAAGGGTATAAAAAGTAAACATTTCACTCGTTTAGGAAGTTGAAATCCCAAAGATTGTTATAATGGAAAGTTAAAGTGTTCAAATATTTTCTCGCAATCTCGATACCATAGTATAAAACCAGAAGTTTTGTTCCTTGTACAGGCTCTGTTTTTCCAAACCCTACACGCAACGGAAAATAGCAATTGTATGTATTAGAATTCTTTCTCTTTTTTATGGCTTTAGATTATTCTCATGACAAATATTAGTTTTATCAATTTTCTATAACGTTCTATATACACCCAGCAAAAACTAGCTAATAGCTTACAATTGTAATTACTTACCTAACAACATACTTTTCAATGACTACTACATATTATTTAGATTACATGGAGGTAGTCTAATAAGGTCTTACTAATAATGTGTTATATAAATACTTTCTAATTCATTAGTTCTCTTGCTAGTGCAGATATAGAATTTTTCTTATTACTTGTAATCGTTTATGGTAAGCACTTGACTCCAATGACACCACCGTGTTAAAGTGATGATTTAAAAGGCTATTGTTTAAGTAAATTTTAGCATTTTAACACCTTACATCGTAACGAAAGTTTTTACTGGGCACATTTTTAACATACAACATTTTAAATTCAAAACTGTTTATTTTAAAACTTTTTAACTTTTATTTTTGTGCAATATTGTGCATTTATATATCCATATCTTTGTATATACATACATATGTATAGATGTATCTTAGCATATGCATGCAGTATAAACGTATACGTTCAGACAATTTTAATCTGGATTTCAATAAAAATAAACTGGCTTTGTATTTTCCAAGTAATAGTTTTAGTTTTGACCATATTTCATTGAATATATATAAGCATTAAGCTTTTTTTAATACCAATACATAAAGTATATGGAAAATATGTTTGTTGTAGATATGTCTTTGATTCAGTAAGGGATTGTGTCACAAATCCAGAAATTTATTATGTAAAAAATTTATGTTTTAATGTACTTTTAGTAATAAGAATTTATTTTAAAGAAATTGTCCTGTAATGAAAAATATTTGTAATAAAAGTATACTTTTCCATAGCTGTATTGATTACTTGCATTATTAATAAACTACAAAGAAAGTAATTTCAGCTTTAGCAAAATTAATTTTTTTTTGCTTCAACCTTATTTTTCAGAGATTATATGTAATCGAGGATGAGCATGTGTATGTAAGTAATATTGTGACAAATAATGATTTTTTTTCATATTTAAACTAGACTAATGTAGTTTTCTTGTTCAAATCAAATGAAAGCAACAGAGATATTAATGAATAAATATTAATACAACTAGCTATACCCAGTGTGCTTTGCTACCCTAAAAGCAATAAAAACCATTTACACATGGGATATGCCACTCAAATTATTGCAAGTTCGCCAATTTTTCTGAACGCTAATAAGTATTTTAATGCAAGCTATGAAAAATGTAAATAATATTGTATTGTATTTAATTCATATGGGAGGGGCCAATTCCCCCATTGAAAGTCCGCCCATTTTTCTCTAAGTGTTCACATGAATATCAAAGTTCTTCATGTAAAATTTGAAAATTCTAGCTTCTGCAGCATCTCAGATATACAAATTTTTCTATATAATTCATATGGGGGTTCCAAGCTACTCCCTGCTAAAAGTCCGATTTTTTCCCAAAATGTTCAGATGCATGGATGCTAAAGTTCTTCGTGCAAAATTTTAAGCTTTTAACTCTAATAGTTCCCTAGATAAACGAATTTGTGTATTTAATTAATATGGGAGGTGCCACTCCCCCTTCTGCTAGTCCACCCACTTTTTATCCTAAATAATCATATTGAGACTTATGTGGCTCCGACCAAATTTGAGGGCTCTAACTGTTACATTTTCCGAGATATACTGATTTAATATTTTCTTAATATGGAAGGTGCCACGCCTACTATAGTCATTAAATTAAAACACTTTTTATAGAGTATATGTATTTTTGGTTTCTCTGACTATTACTCATTCATGTCATGACATTGTCATAAATCGCTTAAAATTAATGAAGCGTTTTAAATAACATAACTTTCATCTATAGTCACCAATTAGTAACGCACGCAATGCTTGCCTATGATCTACAAGGCAATAGAGCTGTAAAACAGGTTTATAAAGTGAGCTTTGTTTCCTTTTTGCCTGGAGTTCTTTTATTGGAAATCAATCATTGTGTTCCTATAGAAAACTGTAGATTTTTCTTGTCATGAAATAGCAGCTCAATATATGACGAATAACTAAAACTCGGAAGAGTTTTTCCGTTTTTCCTACCGAGCGCGTCCCCGGGTTTCAGATAGGGGGATAGAGGGCAGATTGTCCACCACCTGGGACCAAAAACTGTAAAAAAACAAACATGGAGATAAAAATAAAAAGATAAAAGTTACGGTGCAGGTCCTAAATAACCCAATACCGGCGGCAAGTGTTGATCTACTCACGAGTCTCATGTCGTCATCCTGCAATCGTGAGCCAAAACCTACTACGGAGGTGGGTACCTTGGCGGACAATGCGTCAAGTGTATTGCATGCCATTGGCAAAAATATAGGGGTGAAATAGAAGGATGTACTCGGAGAGAGCTTTAAGCTACCTCAGCTTTTAAATATAGGTGAGGGTTCCGACTCTCAATCCTCAGATGATAATAACAACACTCGACTACTAATACGTAGTCGAAGCCAAGCCACACATCACTCAAAGAAGCCTCAAGTCCGAATCCTGCGAGTAAGGTTGACAACGCCAAGCTAGATATTTCGAAGACGAACACGTCGGCGAAACCAACCTCGAAGGTGTCTCAAAAGAAGCCCCGAAAAACGAGGGAGGAGAAGCTAGACGGTGCTGTCTGTTACTTTATCTCTCACTCTTATCTCAATATTGACACATGACTATTGATTTGGTTTGGATGGTGGTTTGTTTGACACACAGTGTATTTAATGTTCGATGGCTCTTTCTAACAAGAGTGGTAGGCGGTTCTTAGAGTCATAACTTTTATTCACAGACATATTTAAGGATCTGAATAAGTTTATTACACATAAATTAAATAATGATTAAAAACTATATAATATTTTAGTTTTTTTTATATTTGTGTTTGCATATTCGTTCATTATTGTTTTCCATAATCTTAAATTCTATTATGTATATAATCCTATAGTATATTTAATATTTACTTAATAATGACTTAAGTCATTAATATTTGCTAGCGAATGCAAAAACAAATAATTAGCTTTAATTAGTTATAATTATTAAGTTATAATTAACTTTTGTTCAGAATATTTTAATGATTCATAAACAATTGAAATTAGATCCCTATTAAATTTTATAGAAACAAAAACAAAACTATTAAAGACAAAAAATCGTGTATGCCTATTAGTTAGGAGAAAAATTAGTTTCCTAAGAAAAAAATAGGGTTATGAAGCATTTTTAGGTAAAATTCAATATTTTCTTATTTTGTAACAAGGTATTTTTAAACTATAATTAAAATTTTATAAAACATAATTAGTAAAATTTTTATTATATGTAAATTTTTATGTTAAATAATTTTATTGTTTTTCGAAAAAGCTTTTCCATCGGCCACAACACTCTTATAAACCTTAAAAAAAAACTCATACTTCTTTATGCGTTTGTATGAAAAAGTGTTTATGTTTATTTAAAACCACTAGACCGCAATATATTATTTATAATTTTTGTTACTTGCAAATATTTTTCAATTAACACAAAAAACCATAAACCGCTAAAAAATAAATTGAAAGTTTCACACTTCAATACACGCCCACAGTTGCCATAATAATTATAGTAATCTCTGTGTTTTTTTTCTCAACTTTATTGTATGTGTAGAAGTCAGCATATTTAAGCAAATTTAAAACATAACATTTCAAAATGTAATTTAATATTTTAATTTGATAAGATTTGAATTTCAGCCCTGGTATAGTATCCTAGCCAAACTAGTCTATAGCTAAAATTATATAGAGTTTACAGTCTATATGTATATAGGGCCACAGTTTAGTCTGTAGTCTAAGTAGTAGTCTGAACTTTTATTCAGACTATACTTTGGACTGTAGTTCAGTCAGTCTATAGGATTTAAGTCTATAGTCAAATCTATAGTCAAGTCTATTGTCTAGTATATAGTCAAGTCTATAGTCTAGTGTATAGTCAAGTCTATAGTCTAGTGTATAGTCAAGTCTATAATCTAGTCTATAGTCTAGTCTATGGTCTGGTCTATAGTCTAGTTTATAGTCTAGTCTATAGTCTAGTCTATAGTCTAGTCTATAGTCTAGTCTATAGTCTAGTCTATAGTCCAGTCTATAGTCCAGTCTATAGTCCAGTCTATAGTCTAGTCTTAGTCTAGTCTATAGTCTAGTCTATAGTCTAGTCTATAGTCTAGTCTATAGTCTAGTCTATAGTCTAGTCTATAGTCTAGTCTATAGTCTAGTCTATAGTCTAGTCTATAGTCTAGTCTATAGTCTAGTCTATAGTCTAGTCTATAGTCTAGTCTATAGTCTAGTCTATAGTCTAGTCTATAGTCTAGTCTATAGTCTAGTCTATAGTCTAGTCTATAGTCTAGTCTATAGTCTAGTCTATAGTCTAGTCTATAGTCTAGTCTATAGTCTAGTCTATAGTCTAGTCTATAGTCTAGTCTATAGTCTAGTCTATAGTCTAGTCTATAGTCTAGTCTATAGTCTAGTCTATAGTCTAGTCTATAGTCTATAGTCTAGTCTATAGTCTAGTCTATAGTCTAGTCTATAGTCTAGTCTATAGTCTAGTCTATAGTCTAGTCTATAGTCTAGTCTATAGTCTAGTCTATAGTCTAGTCTATAGTCTAGTCTATAGTCTAGTCTATAGTCTAGTCTATAGTCTAGTCTATAGTCTAGTCCTAGTCTATAGTCTAGTCTATAGTCCTAGTCTATAGTCCCTAGTCTAGTCCGTCATAGTCTAGTCTATAGTCTAGTCTATAGTCTAGTCTATAGTCTAGTCTAGGTCTAGTCTATAGTCCTAGTCTATAGTCTAGGTCTATAGTCTAGTCTATAGTTCTAGTCTATAGTCTAGTCTATAGTCTAGTCCTATAGTCTAGGTCTATAGTCCTAGTCTATAGTCTAGTCTATAGTCCTAGTCTAATAGTCTAGTCTATAGTCTAGTCTATAGTCCTAGTCCTATAGTCTAGTCTATAGTCTAGTCCTATAAGTCTAGTCTATAGTCTATCTATAGTCCTAGTCTATAGTCTGAGTCTATAGTCTGAGTCTATAGTCCTAGTCTATAGCCTAGTCTATAGTCTAGTTCTATAGTCTAGTCATAGTCTAGTCTATAGTCTAGTCTATAGTCTAGTCACGTATAGTCTAGTCTATAGTCTAGTCTATAGTCTAGTCTATAGTCTAGTCTATAGTCTAGTCTATAGTCTAGTCTATAGTCTATAGTCTAGTCTATAGTCTAGTCTATAGTCTAGTCTATAGTCTAGTCTATAGTCTAGTCTATGTCTAGTCTATGTCGTCTATAGTCTAGTCTATAGTCTAGTCTATAGTCTAGTCTATAGTCTAGTCTATAGTCTAGTCTATAGTCTAGTCTATAGTCTAGTCTATAGTCTAGTCTATAGTCTAGGCTATAGTCTAGTCTATAGTCTAGTCTATAGTCTAGTCTATAGTCTCTATGTCTATAGTCTAGTCTATAGTCTAGTCTATAGTCTAGTCTATAGTAGTCTATAGTCTAGTCTATCGTCCTAGTCTATAGTCTAGTCTATAGTCTAGTCTATAGTCTAGTCTATAGTCTAGTCTTATAGTCTAGTTATAGTCTAGTCTATAGTCTATCTATGTCTAGTCTATAGTCTAGTCTATAGTCTAGTCTATAGTCTAGTCTATAGTCTAGTCTATAGTCTAGTCTATAGTCTAGTCTATAGTCTAGTCTATAGTCTAGTCTATAGTCTAGTCTATAGTCTAGTCTATAGTCTAGTCTATAGTCTAGTCTATAGTCTAGTCTATAATCTAATCTATAGTCTAGTCTATAGTCTAGTCTATAGTCTAGTCTATCTATAGTCTAGTCTATAGTCTAGTCTATAGTCTAGTCTATAGTCTAGTCTATAGTCTAGTCTATAGTCTAGTCTACAGTCTAGTCTATAGTCTAGTCTATAGTCTAGTCTCTAGTCTAGTCTATAGTCTAGTCTATAGTCTAGTCTATAGTCTAGTCTATAGTGCATACTAAGGTCTAAAATATATTTATTCTTGGCTAAAGTTGAAACTATAGACTATAGTCTGGACTATTGTTTAGATTACATTCTGGGCTGTAGTTAAGAATAAAGTTTGAACAGCAATCTAGTCTATATTGTGAACTAAAGTAGAGTCTTAACTATAAACTGTTGTACAGTCTTAAGTCTAGTATATATCATATCTATATTCTGGTCTGTAGTGTTAATTTTAGTTTATACTATTATGGGTACTACAGTTTTTAATATAGGCTAATAAAATTCTTATGAAAATTAAAATATTTAAATGCAACTGCATATTTATGTAAATTATTAAAAAAAATATGTTTGAAAATAAATGTGCACTCACAAGGAATCTCATAGAATTCATATTTATAAGTGTATATGAAAACAATATACAGCAATGTTTACTCATACTACATATGTAGGTATGTATATCACGGAAAGTGTATTTAATAAATGCAGTGATCGGTATAAAAATAACAAAATTTTATAATAAATATAAAAAGTTATTTTCAACATTAAGTTAAGATATAATCTTAGCTGTTTTTTATTGTTTGTTATAAATAAGCTATTTAAGCTTATTTCCTCCATATTCGTCTTTATTTGCCGGCCATTGATTTATATTTTATAGGTTCGATAATATATTCATGCAGTGGCAGTATGCCAAATAAAATATTATAATTAAAAAATATTTTCCAATTATTTATCATTGGAATATCATCATTGTTATTTCATAAGCTTCAGTAATTTTTTTGTTATATTATTATTTTAATGATTTTGTTACACTTGCGAAATTTATCAAATATATTTCTTGTATATTAACGAAAAATTTGGGTTAATTAAAAAAAGGAAGCGAAAAATATAAAAACAAGAGTAGGTATACTTTTGTAATTAAAAAATCTTTTATAATTCAAGATACTTAATTTAGTAAAGCTGTTCTTGTGTAAATTCTCTTAATATAATTTGCTACAATTTTAACACATGCTTACCAAAACTATTTTTTAATTATTTCTAAGTAGAACTTTAAATGGTTGCTTTTATTGTGCATGTCTTTAAGGAGGTCATAATTTATCAGAGTTTACTTAATAGCATCTTTAACAGTATTTCAATCTCTAACTTATAGTGCTTATATGGACTAAAGCAAAATTGAGCAATAGTATATTGTATTGTGCAGTTTAGCATATGTTTTATTGTGTGTATATGTATATATGTATATGTATGTATATGTGTTTCTATGCGTAACATTTCATTATATCTGACCATTGAACTGAAAATAATGACCTCCAATTGTAGTTTGTTAAATCGCACATTCATAGATACTCTGGATTGTATACCTACATATGTATGTAGGATTACACATATGTATAGTTGCAATACAAATGGTTAATTTTAATGCAGTTGTTGGCCAGTCAACGAGTCCTGTCAGTTTATGAGGTAGAAATATCAAAACAATCTGTGTGTGAATCTCATGCCACTGATGATTGCATATTGATCCATACTCTCTTATATATGTACATACACATACATACATACATATGTATATATATGTATGCATTGAATATACATATGAAAACTATTGTCTATGCATTTACGTCTGGCTATGTTTATGCATTCAGTCTGGTGGTAAAATTTTATGTTTACAGAGGTATACCCATGCTACATAAGGTGTTGCAAATACTAAATACCAGTGTTAATAACTTCAGTTGTTTATTTGGTTGTTGTTGTTTGTTCTTGTGTTGTGAGTTTATTTTATTTTTTAAACTTCCGTTCGCAAATTTCAAAATAAATAGTGTAAAGTATTGACTGATATTAGTGAAATATATAGAGAAAAATGCTGCTACATACTCATACAATGAAATATTTATATATTTCAATGTATTGGAAGGGATATTGGTTTTATGTTCCAAATGCCAGGCTTTACAAATATGATGTCCTGTGTAGGTGTGAATATTTTATTTTTAGGTATATTTAGTTTTTGGGAATTCATTTAAAAATATTGATATTAAATGCGCCTCTACTGCCAATATTATTCTGACATAATGAACATTTAACGATTGACTAAACATTTATATATAAGTATGAATATTACACTTTAACCATAGTAAAATATATGGTAAACAAATACATTGGAAATGTTAAAAATATGTGTATGTATACGTTCTTATACAAATTTAAACTATGTACGAGAAGTAAATGATTTAATTATACATTTATTTTTTAAGTCTATTAATTGGAAAATTTTATTAAATAAAGACTTTACACATAGTTCCAAACGAATTATTTCCTTGTAATTAAACTACGAATAATATTTTTAAAAAGAATTGTGTATTAAATTTTATAGAACAAAAGTATTTGATTGAAATATGAGTATTAAATAAAAAAATATTTGAACAAGATGAATGAAATATGTACGTATAAGTAATATGCATTAGTTGTTCCATATAATTTATGTTACTCATACGCCTCCATAAAATTTTATTCATTGTTAGAATTAAAGAAAAACCATTAGGAAATAATATATATTTTTTTTGAAATCTTATATTAATAATTTGCATTTAGTTTAAAATGTATCATAGATTTTAAACCAAATATTCGCACATATATACAAATCATTTAAACAAATAAATTTTGTGTTTCACTAAAAATGCAACATGTTGCTGAAACATTTTCTATATAAAACTTACCATAATAAGACGTGCGTGCATTCAAACCTTGGCATTGTTTAGTCAGTTATTAAAGTGCCGGTAATGCAGCAATATGTTTGTTGAAAAACACGCTCGTTTAGTTTTTACACACACTTACATAGAAGTTATGAAATATTGCTCTGAAATTTAAAACAGAAAATACTCATATATAGAGAGTGGAATTGCTTAAAATCTCCTTTGGTTTAAACTTTAAAGTATATAACTTTGTGGAGGTGTAAACGTATTTTCTATCTCTCTCAATTTCTCTGACTCCCTTCTTATTTGCTTAAATAACTGTAATTGTTTGTTACAGTTCGTGCTTGGTAATCGTTTCTCTTTAGAAATGTTTGTTGCCAGAGAGTTTTATACAAATTGCCTGACATTATTCTGTAGTCTAAATGTGTTGTTAAACAGGTTAGCTTATGTTTTTTTTTTTAAACCGGTTTAAATATTTTAAATATTATATACGCTAAAAAGAAATTATTACTTTATGCTCACATTTTACCTTTAAAAAGTTCATTATAAAAAATGCACGTTAAAATATGTCAAATTTTCAGATATTGTTAACTCTATGATAATTGCTGTTTCGGAGAAGTAAAACAACAAAATTTTGATTCATTTATAACGACTGCTCTAGCAAAAAATAGAATGTATCAACTCAATATTATAGAAGAAGAATATCTATTCAAGTAAGTTTTTCATATTATATACCCTACATACAATAGTTGTTATTAGTCTCATTTTATGCAGCTGTTTGTTATAAATATTGTTTGTCTGTCAGTCTGTCATTCAGTCAGTCATTCAGTCAGTCAGTCTGTCAGTCAGTCAGTCAGTCAGTCAGTCAGTCAGTCAGTCAGTCAGTCAGTCAGTCAGTCAGTCAGTCAGTCAGTCAGTCTGTCTGTCTGTCTGTCAGTCTGTCTGTCTGTCTGTCTGTCTGTCTGTCTGTCTGTCTGTCTGTCTGTCTGTCTGTCTGCCTGTCTGTCAGTCAGTCAGTCAGTCTGTCTGTCTGTCTGTCTGTCTATTTGTCTGCCTATCTATTTGTCTGTCTGTTTACATGTTCATTGTCTGTCTATCTGTCTATTCATAAACATTGACAATCTAGTTATCTGTCTGCCTATTTATATTTGTCTGACTGTTTACATGTTTGTGTGTTTGTATATGTCTGTTTGTGTGCAATTTAACAAAAAAAGGTCTGAAATTTGTTCATCTCGGAATGGCACCGAAACACTAATAAATTTGTTCATTATATAGCAATTTTAGCAATTAAAATAAATTTTAGACAAATATTATCACAAATTGACACATATTCATCAGATATATTTAATTATTTGGAGCACTAAACGAATGTCTATGATATAGTTTCGATTTTTACTTTTAATCCATGACCCAATAACACACATGTAAATTATTTTTTTAACTTTTATCTGATTGAAAGTAAAAAATAAAGATTCCATTTACATGGACAAATTTTGGTTCGTTTGCGCTTTGTATTTAACTATTTGTTATTCTAAATGTAGTTATAGTCTTGCCTTTGACAAGCAAAACTTGTGATATTAAAAACAGATTCAAAGAATACTTTCCCGTTAATCTAACAATATCTAGATGAAATTAAGCAAGAATATGAGGAAAGTATATTTATTTTATGCGTGTGAACACAAATACTATGTTCAAATCACGTTTAAACTTATTCTAACGTTTCTTCAGTCCGTTTTTTCCTCAAATGTTAACAATATTCAAGTTTTTCCAGATAAACAAAAACTACGAAAAAAGACTAACTTTAGTCATTGTTAGTAGTAAATGTTCAGATGTTTCTTAACTAAAGTTAAACTGTTGAGATTTCTGTTGAAGATTAGCGAAATATAAATAAGAAATATAAGTTGAACTATGGAATGGTTAGATAAAGAGTTAGGAAAGTGTTATACTAACATTTTTCCTAAAAAGAAAAAAAATTATCTGAAATTGGGATTGATATGTAAGCAAAGGATGTTTCTGCTTTCACTAGCTATAGCATTAATTTTCTATTTATTCAATGTTCTATAACACTTAACTTTGAGTTTGTTGGGACTTTCATATATCGATGTTTACTTAAGGAAGTTTATTTTTTAACTTTTTCTTTCAAAAAACTTATAGTAAAAAGTATCTATAAATTTAAGTTTTTTTTAGAAAATTTGTATCGTAAAGTACATTACTAGTAGTAATAATTAAAAATTAAAAACATTTTTAGCATCTAATATTCCACCAGTTAATCCCCCTTCGTGTATGTCAATGCCAAGAAGATGTATAAAAGTACATATAGTAGCAATTAAAATTCTATTAATTCTATCAAGTGTTAGAGGAAACCATCTAGGAAACATGAAACATAAAAATACAAAAAGAAAATTGTCACTAACTTTATGCTACCTTGAAGTACTAGTTACTGGGGAAAATAACAATAAAAAAGAGTTTGAAAAGTAAGAAAAAAATTTTATAACAGGAAATTGTCAGCAAAAAGGAATAACAATTGAACTCTTTTTACTTTATAAAGAAGGTATTTGGAGTTTGTACCATATGTATGTGAAATTTATAAGGTTTATGTCGACTTTCTTTTCATTTTCCTTAATTCTGAAATGTTTTATGTTGCAACAATGTTTTTTAAGTATTGCCTGAAAAAAGTGTATTTTTTAACAAATTCCAATTTTTTTTCTCAGCCTGTATTTTTTCTATTAAAGTTGAATGAAGTAACAGACGAAGGACCAAAAGACTAAGAAATCTAGAAAAAAAATGTCTTAACACATTCTCTACGTGCAGACACTTATTCACCCAAAAAATTTATTCATTCAGTCATACATCCATCTTGAAAGTCAACACTGGAGTTTTCTCGTACGAGTCTGTTGTGTGAGACAGGTAGTTATACCCTGCAGTACAATAATGGGAAGAATGTTAAGATTTTTCATTAATGTTTATTAAGAGAGAAAAAAAGTAATAATCTTATTCCAATATCTACTCATAAAAACTCTATGATCGGCCCAGTATCTAATTTAGTTATTCCTACTAAGTAGGACATTGAGGGGTTCGGATAGGTCCACATTTGGAAGCAACACTCATATAAACGAAACGTTCGGAAATCAACCATTAGCAGAAACGTTTAATACCCTTCCTACTATAGTGGTGTAGTGCATAAAAAGTCTCTCTAAATATAGCCTTGTTATGATCACTTACAAATGTTTATAGATCATTTGAATCAATTTTACACAGAGGGAAAAAGAAATATACAACGGATGTGCATAAAATTTAGATTTCGACAACGAATTGTTGCAATGTTGACAACGTTGCATTGTCAAAATTACATAGGGCTGTCGTACGTATGTATATACTTTGACAACGGATGTTATTGAAAAATTATAAACTCTTTGTTGTCAATTTGGTACCAGGCGTGTATATTTCCTTTCCCTCTGCGTAGCGAAGAGTTTTGAATACAACCGGGTAATGGATGTACAGTTCTGGACTTGTGATTAAAGCTAACACATAGAAATCTAACTCAGACTTATGGAACTCAGTAAACTTGGAGCTTGGATCTGAAAATGAGTGTGATTTGATGCATATTTATAGCAAAGCTTACAAAATTCGCTTTAACCCATTAAAACAGCTGTCAAGGTTTGATTAAAGCTTTCGTAATGATCAAATTCATTCATTATATCAAAGCTTATAAAATTCATTTTAAACCATTAAGACAGCAGTGTCCAGGTTTACTCAAATTTCGGAAATTTATGAGCAATTTTTATAGGTTTATTTTTTACATGCATATTTCTACGTCTGTAACAGTTTAAAATGCTTCAAGTTTCTATGTTGTATATACAAATTTTTTTGCTTTTTTTATTTGAATCTTAAGGACATGCTCTAGGAAACAACATACATTTTTTACTTTTCGTTGCTTATATTTTTCTTTAATTTTTTTTTTTTTTTTTGCAATATTTTCTTTTGTTGAAGTAACAATTTTTTCTTACGATTCCAGCAACTTTTCTAAAGAAAAAAGAGTATAAAAAAATATTTCTAAAGTAGAAGTGGAAAAGAATAAAAAGGAAGTTGCTAAAGAACAAAAAGCATGCAACGTTATAAACATGTATTAGTTACATTCATTTCTTTACATATATCTTAGGTATACATATATGTGTTGCATGTTACCTTATAATGCCTCAGTATGTTCAGTTTTTTGCAACATTCTTTTTTTATACATTATGTCACATTAGCCAAGTACCAGTTACTTGCATTCAGTATTTTTTTTTTTGAGCCAACCACCCGCTGTTTGCAACTTCTAACAATTCACCAACACTTGCACAGTTGTGTTATATATCTACTACTTGCCACTAAGACCTACACATTTGTAGTTGTCTTACTTTAAGTTTATATTGCTTTTACTGTTGTATGTCACCTAGAAATGTGAATGTTTTGGACTAATATAAAATATAAAACTTTTACTAAACTAATCGGCTCTGATGGCTCTTAGTTGAAATTATTTTCATTACAAAATTTTACAATACCTGATCTTCACTAGAAATCATTAACCAATCTCAACCACATACTGTTCGTTCTTGGGTCCTCTAACATTTACAGGATTTTGCTTATATGTGTATTTATCTCATTCTTTATGTTATGATTGTTCAAACTTGTTGCACGCATGATACTTCAACCATATAGGTGGCATCTTCATCTTTAAACTATTGTTATTATTATAACTAATCATTAACTTCTTTAACTTTCGTATTAAGTTTGTTGCTATTAAAACTAGGTCTTTTCAAATTTCCCATCTTTATCTTTTGTTACCTTCAATCTCATACTGATAAAAATTATTCAAGTGTCACTAATGGTTTCTAAACAATTGTTTTTGTTTACAATTATTTTGTTTTCTATTAAATTTGTTTCTCGTTTTCACGCTTCATATGACTCCACTGAGTTCAAGCTGTTAATTTGTAATAATTTAATTTTTGGGGAGGGTCTTGGATTATGTAATTCTTACGAGTGTATGCATGTGTATTACGTTATGATTTTTATTATATAATTTATTTAGTCATAACTTAACTTTTCAGCTCTTAATTATAGGTTATGTGTTAATGATGTTGGACACGAATACATTGTATGTAGAAAGTTATTGTTTTAAGTAATGAAATTGTATAAAAGTATATATCTGAAATAGTGGACAGCAATATTGAGAGGGCAAAGTTTTTGACCAAACAAACTTGTCATTTATTTTCAAGGACTACGGAAGCTTGAATTTAGTTTAATTTAATTACAACACATCATTAACATGTAAGGACAATTTAGAGAATTTACACGCTAATTTAATGGAAGGTAGTGAGAGAATTTGGAATTATTATGGTGTTGTTATCAGGGGATGACTTTTTGTGAAAGACACATGTTTGGCCAAAAGTCGGATTTATTTAGTAAAAACAAGATATTTTGAGCAAAAAGTCTAATGAAAACTCGATAATCTGCTCAAATTTCAATGTTTGCTGTGAAAAATCAATTTTAAGTAAAAATCTGATTTTCTGCTGAAAATCAACTTTTTATTGAAAATTTGATTTAATACTCAAAATTCGATTTTTTAATGAAAATTCATTTTTAGTGAAACATCGATTTTCTGGTTAAAATTTGTTATTTACCTTTAAATTGATTTTAATCACAACTTAATAAGCGTTATTACTTAATGGTCTTTATTGTTATACTTATTTAATTTCAAATCTTTCACACTAAACGAATTCCTCGAAACATGTTTATGATTTGTGTACTTCAATAAACTAATTAAAAATTCATAAATTTCAACAATTGCTATGCCAATAATACTTCAATAGTAGAAAATATTTACAGTTGTAATTGTCAAAATTAAGTGTTCAATAATTGAAGTAAATTTAAAATGAATAATTAATTAAGTTTTAAACAAATTAAATAATTGAGTTTTTATGCCATAATTTATTAATAAATCTATATATTTTTATTTAATTGTTTAATAAAATTTTAAGAGAAAAGTATGACACAATTTCCATTCAGTTGTAGAGTTCTAGATTATGATCTGTTTTTCTTACCTTGTTTATGTAAAACGTTTAAAAGATAAAACTGCAAACCATCATACAGTTAGTTCCAGTTCCCCTCTTATACAGTTTTAAATATTTTCCTTTTAATTGTAAAATTTAAATATACATGTCTACTATATTTTTCGCTTTTATTAAAACCCTTTGCGCTATAGCACTTAATTAATTAATTAAGTTATTATTTTATGACACACAATAGATACTACAAAATTCGAACCTGTTTTTTTGAGACAAATTAAAATAAATAGTACAATAACAATTTTTTATCTAAGTAATACACAAACTACATGAGCGCTGAAAGTAAACAGTAAAACGTGAGAAAAATAAACTCCTATGGCCATTTTCAGGTTTCTATACCTATGATCAAAACAGCTTATATATGATATGATTTAGGCAGTACTTTAGATTTTTCCTATACAGTCTATAGTCTAGTTTATAATCTGCGTCTCGACATTTTATAAACTTTTACTAGTGCACATAAGTATAATCTAGTCTATAGTCTAGTCTATAGTCTAGTCTATAGTCTAGTCTATATTCTAGTCTAGTCTATAGTCTAGTCTATAGTCTAGTCTATAGTCTAGTCTATAGTCTAGTCTATAGTCTAGTCTATAGTCTAGTCTATAGTCTAGTCTATAGTCTAGTCTATAGTCTAGTCTATAGTCTAGTCTATAGTCTAGTCTATAGTCTAGTCTATAGTCTAGTCTATAGTCTAGTCTATAGTCTAGTCTATAGTCTAGTCTATAGTCTAGTCTATAGTCTAGTCTATAGTCTAGTCTATAGTCTAGTCTATAGTCTAGTCTATAGTCTAGTCTATAGTCTAGTCTATAGTCTAGTCTATAGTATAGTCTATAGTGTAGTCTATAGTCTAGTCTATAGTCTAGTCTATAGTCTAGTCTATAGTCTAGTCTATAGTCTAGTCTATAGTCTAGTCTATAGTCTAGTCTATAGTATAGTCTATAGTCTAGTCTATAGTCTAGTCTATAGTCTAGTCTATAGTCTAGTCTATAGTCTAGTCTATAGTCTAGTCTATAGTCTAGTCTATAGTCTAGTCTATAGTCTAGTCTATAGTCTAGTCTATAGTCTAGTCTATAGTCTAGTCTATAGTCTAGTCTATAGTCTAGTCTATAGTCTAGTCTATAGTCTAGTCTATAGTCTAGTCTATAGTCTAGTCTATAGTCTAGTCTATAGTCTAGTATATAGTCTAGTCTATAGTCTAGTCTATAGTCTAGTCTATAGTCTAGTCGATAGTCTAGTCTATAGTCTAGTCTATAGTCTAGTCTATAGTCTAGTCTATAATCTAGTCTATAGTCTAGTCTATAGTCTAGTCTATAGTCTAGTCTATAGTCTAGTCTATAATCTAGTCTATAGTCTTGTCATATCCACCCATCTGCTTTTTGACAATATGCTCTTAATATGTAGTTTGTTTCTCATCCTATTTAGTCCAAATACATACAAGTGTTAGGTCGAATTTGTACTAAGAATGTTCAAAATTTTTTTAGTTTGTTGCTATTATCCTCGTTTCACTGTATCCGCCAATTTAAACTATTTAGTGTATTTTTAAATAAATTAATATAACAAAATGTATATGAAATTTACAAAAAAAGGACCTTGCTCTCACACATACATACATATTCTCACAAATCCTTTTACAAGGACAGCCATAAATATGCAGAGTATTTAACTAGTTCATTTACAAACATTATGTTATTTAATATAATTAATTTTTGGTTCTACATACTATATGGGTTTGTGTGCATGAGTGTCCTTTGTCTAATAAAATATTATCAATGTTTTATAAAATGAACTCTATTTGGGGTATATATAACATGATGTGGTATATATACACATGGATGTATGTATGTGTGTGTCTCAAATAGCCATATAGTATAATGTTATATTACTTCTAAACAGAATTAATTTTGTTTTATTTAATTTAAAATTTAAGCTAAATTAAACAACCACAAAAAAGGAGTCTTTTAACTAAAATTATATTTAAACTACTATACTAAAGCATACATACAAACACTTGAAATGTTATGTGAATGTATTTAATTTATATTTTGTTTAGAATTGTTTACAATTTTTATTCATAATATTTTTATCTCTCAGGCTTTTATGTTTTAGTTTTCCACTGCACAGTGGTTCAGAAAAAAAGTTTTGAAATAAATCTAAGATTTCAATCTCGTTTATCTGGTTAACATGAAGTTTCCACTAATATTAGTGGAAATAATGAAACTTTAAAATTTAACCAGGAATCTAACAGATCCTTTTATGGTACTAGAGCAGGATACAAAAATTATAAATTACTTTCAACTCAAGATATGTAGTAAAATTGTTTAACAATGTGATATTATAGTAAGAAATTATAGATTTATTTTCGTGTAGATATGTGAAAATATTAAAATCATTCTAGATTACATACCGTTATAACTGTGTGTGTATTCAAGCCTAAAATCAATTAACTATTATTCTTTATTATAAACAAATTATCGAACTCAACTTTAATTGATAAATTTATTAAAGAATTAAAGCATGATTTATAATTTAGTCGATTAAATTGTAAAGAACTTTGACTATACAAACGATTAACTAAACGATTACAATCTTTAACACACATCCTTTTACTTAATATCCTTAAGGTTTACTAATAAGTTGGAAATGATTAATGAATAAATTGTTAAATTGTTTATAAATGAGCATAAGCTTTAACTAAATATTGATATTATCAAATAAACCTATATAATTGTTACATTTGAGATGTATGATAAATAATAAGAAGATATATTAGTGGTATACATTTACAGGCTTTAGTTTTCGATTTGTTTTAGGTGGTTAGTTTGCGCCATGTGCAAATTTATTGCCATAATATATCTGAAAGAATTCAGGAGGATGTGTAAATAAATTTCTATACTACTATTTAAACAATGACTTACTTTTTAACGACTACCGCATACTGTCTGCAATACTTTTAACTGCTCTAATAATGACTTACTTTGTCACGCTAGCAACTGTTACTTACACATGAAAATAACTATGCAGTGGTACTATGAACACGAGAGCGGACTATACATCAAGATTACCAGATTCGTAATCTGTATCGGAAAACAGAAGAAGAATCTTTAAAGCCCATATTTGTAATGACTTATTTAAGTACTTTATGGCCACACATTTTATTAATTAGTATAACAACTTATCTTTAAATTTCTTTACAATTCTATCTCTATAGTTAACTTTTGTTATTAAGCTGTGTGCTGTGAAATTGTGTTTCTGAATAATTAATTTACCTCAATTATAAATTAGTTAAAAAAATGAATATTAAAAAAACGGAGTACAGAATTGCAGACAGCAAGATAATTATTATTTTGTACATACTACAACATCATTATTTCAGTCATTATTATTATGTTTCTTAGAAATACTTCTTATTCTTTTCTTTTTTTAAGGTTTTTGACTTAAATTTCTTGAAGTTTTATATATAACGTCTTAAGACTTTGACTAACTCTTCAATACTAGCTGAAACTGGCAACTACAATAGCAACAGTATGAATAAATTTAGACTAATAATGGGCAAATTCTACATAATATGCATGGTGTGTGAAGCAGCTTATTATTTTAAACAAAACATGTCTTAACTCCCTATTTGTAAGTACTTAATTAAGTAGTGATTTGTAAGCGAGTGTGGTAAGTACTTGCCTCCAATGTCATCACCAGGTTTTTAACTCATTACCTTTCAATGTAAGTTTTTGTTGGGTAAGTTATACAGTTGTAAAAACACCCATAACTGATCATGTTCATCATTCTACATTTTCGTATGTATGTTTATGAGCGCAGTGAAAAGATGAATGAATGAATTGCATTTTATTTTATAAAAAGTTCTTTCTTTTTTTTCTACCTACAATCCATCTTTTACTATCAGTCTTCTCTATTATAAAAACATTGTTTTACGCTAGACTTAAAGAGGAAAGAGAAATGAAAGAAAAACGTCTTTTTTATACATGAAATACAGCGAAAAAAAATTATCATAAGAAAAACCTCATTATTAATACAAGAAAGTTAAACATGCCAAAAAAACATTATTTCAGTTATTCTGAGCTCTTTTATGGCAAACAGAGGAAAAAGTGGAGAAATGAAATAATACAAAGTTTTCATACTCTACACTACTAGATCCCAAAAATATTTTGATAAAATATCCAGCGCTAAAATATATATGTTTTCCTCAACATTCATTACTAAAAAGAATGTTGGTTGGCTTGTATATATAGTTGAGGACAAAACGCAACACTTTGTAAGGAGGTCTGTCGCCAGTCCATCTCTTGGTTAAAAAGGTTCCAAAGTTAAGGGCTTTCAATAACTAATTCGTTTTATCTGAGAATTACTTATATGCCTTCAGAAAATTTCCTTTAAGATGCGGCGGAAGAAACCTATTACCTCACTTTTTATTTAAAAAAATATTTCCTCAACCTTATTAAAATATCAAGCAGTGTATAGACAAAAGGATACATTTAAATGAATATTTTATTTTCAAAGTGAAATTGCAAAACAGAAAATTATGAAAATAAAAGCTAACAATGCTTTTAATTTTTATAATAAATTATTATTTTGTCTTGAACTGTCTTAGCTGGGAAACGTTTCAGAAAAAAAATCACAAACTTAAAGATAAAAGCAACGCATCATAACAAAAGACAGCAAGAAACTATTAAATACACAAATGAGAAAAACTTCAAAAAGAAACAACAACAGACAAAGTCTTTGTTAAAGAAAATGACGCCACCAAGGTCATGAAATTAAAAAAATAATAATAATAATGATAATAAACAATGTGTTAAAAACACAGACACTTGTATTCCTATTCTAACTAAATAAATTATAATAATAAATTGCTAAATAAACAAATACTTTTTAAGGAAATTTCTAACAAAACTAAACAAATAAAACAAAACAAAAGGAGCAAATGAAAGAAATAATTTAACAGTTGTCAAGACAAGTAAATTAATGTGTGTGTATGAGTGTGTATGGGAAATGAAAAATAATAAATTTTTTATGCAAAACAGCCTTAAAATTGTTTTAAATTATAATAACATTTAAAAAGAAATATAAAAACAAATTTCACCAACGAATTTTAAAGGATTTTAAACTAAATTTTTTGTTTATACGTATTTAGACTTTACAAGGTGGGATTTTCAAGGACTACACTAATTCATGCTCTTTATAAATGTCATTTTATAAGAAGGGAGATCGAGTATTTGATATCCACCCGAGATAATGGAATGAACGCGACAACAGGCCCGTTGGAGGTCTGCCAATTAACTGGGAAATTCCTCCCAATACTATCTTTATTTAGTCGTCGGAGATAATGATATCAACTTCAATATTCTAGTTATTAAGATATTAATCCTTAAGGATCAGTGCATAATAAGCCCAAGTTCCAATATAACATTACTTTTCAACAATCATCGGTGTAGTATGTCATATAGTCGACTTAAACCGAAACTATTTTTATACCCTACACCATTTAGTGGGTTTGTGCTGATGTTTGTAACGCACAATAATATTGGTCCTATACCCACCTTAAAGTATACCAATCGGCCTTTAAACATTTTCTGAGTCGATTTAGCTATGTCCGTCCGTCTGTCCGTCCGTCCATGTAAACCTTGTAATCAAACTACAGGTTGATTTCAATTTGTTACATGATCTTATATTGTCCCAGGGACGAAGCCTATTGAGTATATCTGAAGCAAGGTACAATTCAACTTAAATGCTTTATTATGAAAACTAAATCACATTTTATTTTTTAATAGGTGTAGGGTTTTATATAGTCAGCCTCGCCCGATTATAATTTCTTACTTGTTTATATATTGCTTTTCAATATGTGGGTGGATATATAGACATAGTTGTCTGCGCTTTTAAAGGGGTGTTAGTTGTAATTAATATCAGCAAATACATGTGAAGGATGTTGATGAAAAAAATATATTGATATAAAGATACATACATATGTAAGTATGTATATGGGTCAAATATATTTATATACTTGTCAAAATAGTGTCATTGAAAATGTAATTTTACATGTTAAATGTCAACTATGTAATTAATAAATTGTAATCCAGAATTCTACAGGGGCGAGTGTTTTTATTTTTAAATATAAAAATAAACTAGTTGTTGAAAAATTTTATCGACTCATCAAAAAAGAATAATTAAAGAAGTATAGTGACCGACTGTAGGCGAAATAATGAACCAATATCAACCAAACTCAATGGAGTTAGCCCCAGAGTCCCAAAATTATTACGGTTAGCAAATTTCATCAAGTTATCTTCATAAGTGCGACCTATAGTTTGATTATATGACAGACAGTCAGGTATACAGACATACATACAGACAGAAAGACAGTCAGACAGAAAGAAAGACAGATGAACAGACAGAAAGACAGACGGACGGACATGGTTTAATAGACTCGGAAAATGATTCTGAGTTGATTGCTATACTTAAAGTGGGTATATGACCATTAATTCTATGCGTTACAAACATCAGCACAAATCCCCCACTAAAGTGGTGTAGGGTATCAATATTTGAATGATAATTATATATTTAAAACTCCACAGTAAGAGCTGAAAACATGATTTAATAATTTCACAACAGAATACTAAGAAAACGCCCATATTAGTCCAATAAATCCTCTTTAGATCTATCATTCTATAACACCAACGTTCCCCTTTTCATAATAAAATTATTTTATAGACAAACACGATACTCTAACTCATAACATCTCACAGTAGTATCTGTATCTGATATAATCTTCATATATACATAAATATTGTAACTTTATTACTAAACATTCCATTGGCTTATAGCATCAATAAAAATTAGTCAAAGACTCAGAATATTTTTTTTATGTTGTTTTCTGCTCTTTTGGTTATTTATTATGAACATGTTGTTGAGGACAAGTCCGACATGAATAAAAGATAAATTTATCAAATATGAAAAGGTCATAAATAACTAATTGTATTTATGTATGTTTGAAGGTATGAAATAAGTTCGCGTGTTTGACCATCAAAATAAAAATAACTCAAACTTGTTTTTTTATGAATATTATAGAAAGAATCCAACAGAAATATAAGATAAACATCTTTTAGATGTTTTCTAAGGAAAATGCATTACTAAATGAGTTAAGGATGAAAGTTATATCTTTTAAGACCTCATAGAAATGGGTACGTGGTTTATTGATATATTACTTCTATAGAGTATGACCTTTGACCTTTAGTATTACGCTAATATATACAATATTAAGTCCTTGTAGCTAAACATTCAATTAACTATAAAAAAAGGCTATAATTTTTCAAAAATTTAAATTTACATTTTCAACAATTTCCACATCCTTTTTCTTAAGTAGCTTTTTTCAATGAATTTTGAATGAAAATAATATTAGAAAATTGCAAAGGAAAATGTTTCCTTAAAATTCTAGCAAAATCTCAGGAAACTATGTACCCTTAACAAACTTTGCTAGAAAGATAATTAAATTTAAAATAAAATAACGAATTGACAACTTGAAAAGGCTTTATGTAGAAAACTGCAATGCAATTACTAATAAGTAAAACAAATATTTAAATTAAAGAAAACAAAATAAAAATAAAAAGTAACAATTTATAAAATTTTTATCAAATTAATAAGTGTCGTACTTTCGTGTTTGTTATTCAATATTCTGTTGCTACATTTCTATAGATTTATTGTCAATTACAAACTAAATATCTCTGGAAAGAGGAAATGAATGCTATTTAACAATTTGCTAACATTTTATAGAATTGAAATCATAGAATTTGTTTCCTTTTAATATAATAAGCAAATAGTTTGTTATATATTTTCTTAAATAAATTGAATTCTTAAGAATATTTGCATGTTGAGGAATCATTAAGTTGGCTTCAAAGGATTCTTATTCTTTCACCTTTATCAGTTTGTCATTCCGCTTGTAAGTTCTTTAATATAATTTTGCAAAGCAATAAGTATTCCTAGTCCTTATGGATAGCAGAGTCGATTAAGCTATGTTCGCCTGTCTGTCCGTCTCCTTCTGGGGACATGTTACCTTGGTGAAATCTCTATTTTGGTGTTATTGCAATATTCCGGGGAAAAGAAGTGATAGCAATAGCTCTAGTCTGCCGGGACTATAAACTGGTGACGATCAAATGTAACCTTGGCCTTTCCTTGGAATGATTTGGCATGGACTATAACCAGAGCACCATATAATCTGGCACTACGGGTGGTCATTTGTCCGCAAGACTTGTCCTGGCTGGTCAGTTGGCTGAGGTTCCTTCGGAATCCACGTAGTGGCTGTAGTGTCCTTGTTGGTTAAAGGACTGATATATTCTGTGCCATATATGTCTGGGCTCTCTCTCCGATGCTGTTGGCATCTCAAAAGATGTCACTGGGTTATTGTGATAGAGCAACTTATGCTCGATTTGTGAACCCGTTGAGTACTCTTACTCTTCACGTAGTAGGGCGCCAGTATAGGTTAGGGAATTTTCAGGTTGACACTTGGTGGTTGCCTGTCATTCCGTAGATCGTTCTTTATGATCTGAGAATGGAACTGATATAAGTTGGTGAACGATCGGGAAAGACTCCTCTGCCCGACAGGAGACTGGTACCGGTTTAGTAGACCTTTTACTTCAGGGAAGTTCTCGGTGCTGTTGCCATCTCATCAGGATGCATATTGTTTCATGCTGCGCGACTTATGGTTGGTACCTGCCACTCAACTTGTCGGGGCAATTATAGGATTCGTATTGACTTTGGAAATTCCTACATCCCTTGTATTAAGGATTCACAAAAACTTCTCTAGGTGCTGTTGCCGAATCAACAGGGCTATCTCAGTAGTGCCAAAATCAGAAATAGAAAATTGTGCGTGGGAAATTAAGCAGGGATGGGAAATAAATATTTAAATTCATCGAAAATTAAAAACTTATGTATGTCTAAATTTTCAATTGTATTTGTCCCTTTAAGGAAATACGAAATTATTTATTATACCAATGTCAACAGGATGTTAAGATATACAATAACAAAAACAACAAATAAGGGAAGCTAAAAATTTAAGCCCTTTATCTGTTTTTACAACAACATATGTATTTGTGTGGCTGCAAATGCCCTGTAGTTTTAAAAGAGAAAATTACAAAACAAGAGTAACTTTTTAACACTTTACTAAAAAAGTATTTTATATTTATTTTAATACTACATGGTTGTAGTATTTTGTTTATTTGTTTGTGTTAGTTTAGCCGAAGATTGTTGTCCTTAGGGTTTATTTTCATTTCATTTAGTTGTGGTTCTGGTTGCGTGTGACACTTAAGTAATTTTTATTAAGAGCAACACTTGTATAAATTGATTTCTAGATTAAATCTTTATATACCAAAACTTTGTTTTGGGTTTTTGTCTTTGATTTTTTAGGAATAGATTTTGAGGTTTTATGCATTTTAGTTTGTTTTGTTTAGAAACCCTTTTACTGGTATTTTTTCATTTAAGATTTGAACTAAATTTGTTCATATATTAAGCATTTTATTGATTTGTCGGTTAATTTTTCAAATGTTCACAGTCCATCCAATTAAACTTTTTAGTGATAAGATTTACAACCCCTTTAGTACCTTAAATCCATACATTGTAATATTTTTAGTTAAAAATTGGCTTTTCTTTAAATTTCAACACATATGCGTCTTACTTTGTAACAGCAATTATTTGTTATATAGTCTAGACACCTCTATATGCACCCACTTGTATTCCATTTTTGCCTCCTGGGTATGTAGGTTAAATATGTGTTGCGAAATAGTACTACATACATATCCTATTCAGACATAGTAAACAAAATATAAAGATAAAACGTGCAATTCATATGTTTTTTTATTTAAAATCTAAACATGTCTTACATATTTCTAGTGAAGTGGAAATTTTAAGGTCATCATATATAGACGAAATACCTTGGAAGACTAGTTTGGTATAAGTTTAAAAGATTTTTAAGTAAGTCATCATATTTGCTCGACATTAGTGTCCATTTTTTTGATTTATGTAAATTTCTGTTAAGACAACATTCCGCCAATTATGATTACTCGTTATCCTTTTAATTTTTAATCGTCTTTTCTACAACACAATTATTTAATTTGTTGTCTTGACTATGTCCCTGTCTTTATGACATATGTTTGTTTATTTGTGTCCGTATAAGTGAGCGTATGCGTGTTCACTATAGAAGTTTAGTTATTTAGCCGGAGTCTTCCTTTGGCACGTCAACATATATGACACACACTATTGTTGTAGTGTAAGTAATACTGACACGCTTGTTCGCGTCCATTGGGGAAAATAACAATTTTCCAGGCATAACGTGTGTGTGGCATAACAATAAGACAACTCATAGACAGACACAATGTAATGAAGAGTACGAGGAATCATAACCCTGCAGTATGATAGAACATTTTCAAACATTAACAAAACTGAAAGTACTTCAATCTATCCTACCTATAGATCTGCATATTATGGCCATATCTGCTTGCAGTGCAGCGAGGCTTAACCCATCCGAAAGTTGGAAATCAAGAACATATGGGCACGCTAAGATTTAAAGCCAAATACCTACAATGTTGAACCAACCATCCGATAATAGTACCCCAATCATGGATTTTGATAGAGTTTTCAAAGTCATAGTTCCTTCCAGGAGCGAGTTGTGTAGGGGTAACCTACCAAGCGAATATACCACCAGAATCTATACAGATGGTTCTAAAATGAACTGTGGTGTTAGTTCTGGTGTCTTCTGTGAAGAAGCCAACATTTTGTGACTCCTTATAAAACGATGTAGGCGTGATATTTCGAGATTGATAGCAGTAATAAAAGGACGCACCCAGTGTCCTTGTAAGTCGGCTTGGGCTACCCTTCAATGAACACTGTCGCAGTTGCAAAGACAGGGAAATGGAAGAAACGGTCTTCCATCTTCTCTGCGAATGCCCTGCATTATCCGTTTAAAGAAACCGCTTTTTTGGCAGTTACTTCATATCTAACCTTGGTGAGATATCTAGATCTAAGTTTAATGATATCCTGATATTTCTCACTGCTACAGGCTGAATCTAATACCATACAATACTACATCTGAAGAGTGCAGTGGTCCAGTCGAAACGAAGTCTCTTCGACTCTACTTTGGCAGTTACTTCATATCTAACCTTGGTGAGATATCTAGATCTAAGTTTAATGATATCCTGATATTTCTCACTTCTACAGGCTGAATCTAATACCATACAATACTACATCTGAAGAGTGGAGTGGTCCGGTCGAAACGAAGTCTATTCGACTCTACTTGGGGAAACTTAAGTAATAACTGACGGCTTGCTAAATTACTTGTGATATTATAAATTTAAAATAAGGTCTTTTTGAAAAGATTAAAAAGGAATAATAATAACTAACACTACAGGGAAGTATATATGTATGTGTGAGTGTATGATTCTCTCCCTAACAACAATGCAATATGACAGCGTGTAAGAATGTGTGTATGTTTCCTTTCTATTATGAAGTGCAGAAATGTTGTAAGTCTGTGGTTAAGGTTTGTTATTGTAAGAAATTAACAGAAAATACATGAATAAATGTAAGTCTTAAGAGAAGGCCAAGTTAACAAGTATAAAGTCTTAAATGTTTGTATTTGCGGTGTATGTTTGTAAGAAAACAGGAAGCGGAAGTAGCTGTATGTAGCTATTTTTAATAATGTCAGTTAATATTATGACGAATATGATATTTGACTTTAATAAACAATTAGAAATCATAGTGATTTTTAGCAAATAAATAATTTCTAATTTTTAATACAAATTTTCCAACAAATAAAATTAATAATTACAATGTATATAAAATAAAGTGAAACATTTAACAAAAATCGTTTTTACATAAAAACATAATTGTTATTATTTTGTAAATAATAGTTCAGATGTTTTTATCTAGAAATTATGAGCAAATAATATTTTGTTTAAATAACCATATTAGAGTCCATTAAATCTTATATTTATAAATATTATTTTAGTATTTAATTTTTTTTTTTAGTCCTAAACTGACAAATATTAAATATGTATGTTTAATATTTTTTTAAAATAAATATAATTTTCCGATATGCAAAAGTCTGTTGCTAATATACTAGATTATTTATTTTTATTCAATTTGCATAAAATTTATCAATTTGTAGAAGAATGGATTACTTGTTAAATTAAATGGTTGGAGTTAAAAATGACAGTGAAAAATATTAAATAGTAAAGTAGGTTGGTTAAACAAACAAGAGTTTAAATGTAATTTCTATAAATAAAAATATAAATTTCTTTAGTTAAAATTGTTCTATTTAGCGTATGATTAAAATTAATTTAATCAGTAAGTGTAAATACATAACGTATGAGTGATATTTAATTATAGCAAAACAAGTATACGGTTCAAAATACATATGTAATATTAAAGCATAAATTGCAAATTTAAAAATGTTTGTTCTATAAACATATCTTCTTTTACTATAGTGATAGAGTGCCAAAGAAAACTTAATGTTTGTAATCATGTTTAAATGTTAGAATTTTTCTTTTATATTCATAAAGATATGATTTCTTTGCCTACTTTTTCTCTCCGAATATTTGCACAACAAACACAATGTTTGTTTAGCAATTGAGTGGAAGTTGTCCTCATATGAATATTTGTTTGTTGGCAGGATGTTTGGTTGAATAAATAATTGCTATGGTTGTATGGTTGATATGATTCGTTAAGCAAATATAGGCAGACGCCTTCTTCAAACTACTTCAAAAGATGAAAAGAAAGAAAGACAGACAAACAAACTTAACAAAATACTTTGGCTGTATAAATTGGTGAAAAACGTGTGGAAATAATTTTCTTTGCGATTACACAGAACATATGTTGAACATTTAAAAATAGATTACGAATTTTATCGGCTTAATATGATTTTAAACATTTCAGTAGTTATTTTTTCAACTATGATCTATTTAATTCTCTAAATCTATTGAGACTATCCCTTCTATTCATTTTTCTTCTACAAAGTTATATTTATAAAATTAGTTTCCTTTTCAAAAATGTGGAGAAAATCTATAACTTATACTTTTTGCTTACAAAATAATTATTTAATAAAACCATTTCAATACGAAAATTTATACAACCTTGAATAAATCAATAGTATATTTAAATGTCATCAATAGCAAAACAAAAAACAAACTTGATGACTTATAAATAATAGAATAATAGTTTGTAGAGTTATTTATTGCCTCTTAATACTGAATACGATGAATATTTAAATAAAAAATAAAACAATTTAAACTATTACGTTTTACTTCATACAAAAAAACATACGCAGCTTGACACGCAACATACTTCAGTTAATAAAAAATAGAAAACACAGTAGGGCATGTTCGAACCTGATGATAAGCTACACTTGTAATAAAGGTAAGCTATAGCTAAATATCGCCTGAAATACGTACAGACAGACTTCTCTAAACCTACACAAGTAGATACTATGATTCATATAATTATGTTTAATATAGTACCAGGTTGAACAAACATCAGGACAAACATATTACACCCTCCTTTATTGTAGTGATGTAGATTATACGCAGCAACTAAAATTGAAAAGTTGAAGGTAATAAATTATAACAATGTATACATATGTATTGTTATATCAATGATTGACAAAGAATGAACATATACACCCACTTTTAAATTGACTGACACAAACACATGCATATCATTACTAGGAAGAACACTGAAGTGTATCCTTTATGTTAAAAACTTTCTAAAAAGACGAATAAAAATGTTGTTTATATTCTCATTAATAATAAATTCTTTAGCGTGACAATAAACGTCATCAAGTTTTGGTGGCATAGGAAATATTATTATGTATAGATATTTTTGTATATACAAGTGTTTTTACACATATTTATAACTTTTCTAGGAACTTTTCTCTTTTATAAAATTATATCGAAAAATTTTTTAAAACAACTAAAAGAGTTAACTATTCTGATGCCTATAAAGGAATTAAGAAACAGTTTTTGGCTCAAATTTAGGTTGAATTCCTTAACAATGACTGGATTATTTATGAAAAATTTTATCGCTTATTTAGAAGTGAATTATGGATGATCAAGTCATTTTCTTAAGGGGACTTTGTAGACAAACTTCAACCAATTTCAATATATTAATCTTGAACCCAAGGATATATGAATACAAAATTTCATCAAAATATATTGAAAATTGCGACCTGAACTTTTCTAAGACGGAACGGATACCTTTAGATCGAAAGAGATACTGATACTATCGGTATACTTATGGTGACTGTAGGAGCCATATTTTAGTGCATTACAAACATCAACATAAACTCATAATACCTTTCCCGCTATAGCAGTGCAGTTTATAATGATTAAGTAATTTTTTCATTATATTTTCATTTGATTGACAGTCGAGCAATTTCGATAATTTAAAACAATTTATTTGTAAACAACTGTCATTATTAGTGGTAGACAATTTTTTTATAATAAAGGTAAATATTGATTACTTAATAATTAGTAAATTAAGTGAAAAAATATAACCTTCAATTCTCAGTTATTGTTATAAGCTTGCTGTGTTATTAGAAGAAGTTGGTCAAGGCAACTTTTGTTTAGATTTAAATTGATAGTATTTTATAAACAATTTATAGAAGAATAATTGAGACAATTATTATTAAGTTAAACCAATTAAAAATGTTGTTGTATATTTTTGAGGAGGTAAATATCCATCTAAACACTAACGTACTGTGAACAGAGGGAAGGACAAAATAAGATAATCTTAACACTTAATAAGTCCCAGCAATGTTGTACATCCAATATTTTGATATGAAGATTTTCTTAAAGAAAAATTTGATTTTTGAGTTTTAGAGATCCCAAAACTTGATTGTCAATAAATAAATACAGCAAAAGATACCATTAAGCTAAAAATTTTCATAAATGACAAATTTTCGTGCTTCAAAATTTTAAAAAACTCTCTTGGGAAGGAAGTTTATTTATTAAATATTACAGCTGCTAAAATAAGTCTTTATGGCTATATAAATATTATACTATTAAAAGCCTGTTTTTAATAAAACAAAATATTTCCAGTCAGTCCCACTTGTTATTAAAACATTGCCATTTAAAATTTAAATTGTAAATACTTTTTATTTTGCCAAAAAATATTATTACTTAATGTTTCAAAAATTGCTAAATAAACATGTGGCTCTAATATATTCCTCTGCAAAAACTGTATGAGATAATATTAAACAAGTCTAAGAGCTATTATATAAATATAACACACATCTAATAAAATTCTTAGAAAAAAAATTAAACACATGTGCTTGAGTGTCTCTTTTTTCACTCGAACCTTAAACGAAAAGAATACTCAAGGAAAAAATTTGTGTATTTTTGCAAAAACAAATTAAATTCAGGCATTTATATAACAATAAAGGATACAATGAACTTGATAAATAATAAAATGTAAAAAAGTACACAGCCTGTAAAATTTTTCTTACCCCAAAAAATATGGTAGACATAGATTTAAATAAAGCCTACTTAGAGATATTAATATATTTACACACATATATATGTGTAAAATAAAATACCAGGGTATAAAGAAATCAGAAGGCAAATACTGGTTGTTAAAAGGAAAGAAATATTTTATAAAATATATATTTGAATACACACGCAAAAAATGTTATAGCCTTGCAGTTCATGATGATTGTCCCGTCATTATAGAGTCTTTAGAGACCACAACCCCTAGATTAAGTTGCATCTGTTGAACTAAATATCTACACTCTAAAGTAGCATTACAGAAAAGGTTTTTCAGTGTCTCAACTCAAGATAACTTAGGTATACTAAAGATCATTTTAGTGGACCAAAAATATTCTAGTATTATTTTCCAAATTTTGTCCCCGTAATTCGCTCAAAATTACGAAATATTTAAAAGATTTCAGAATTTTTTAATATATTGTACTGAAATCAAAATTTTCGATAGCTGGATAGTGAGGCTCATTTCAAAATATGTAAATAATTTCAGTGTATGCGTTAATATTCACATATAAATACTTATATGTATGCATGTTTATTAAGGGCCCTTCAGACGATCACACTTTACGTACGACATGTCTAATGAAACAGTAAAATGAAATTCCATCCGTATGATAAAAAAATAATAAAAATCGTATGATTTCTATTTTTTATGTTTACACGATTGGTATAAAACAATAACAAAGTAAGATGGAAACAGCTGTTTCACTTTTTCTGTATGTGTTTACATAAAAATACATTCTTGATCTAAAGCGACTTGCTTGTTTTTGAATCATTTCAAAAAATGAAGAGAGCCATACGTCTGTCAAATTTTCCATCCATATTTTCTCTCAATGTGTGATGATTTCGTTACATATTGTGTTTAGACGATCCCATACGTTCTCTTCTACACAAAATATTGACAGAACATATTACTTGTGTGCTCGTGTGAAGGGGGCCTTAAGTTGTGCTTACCTTTAAGGGTTGTTTCTCGCATGTAAACATCGATTTGCCCAAGGCTGCATTAATAATGCAAGAACGTTAATGATTATAATACCAACAACATTACATGCAAAAGTTAAAACCACAGCTTAACCAACAAAAAAAAAAATTATCATCTGCTGCCCATTGGCTTTATTGCAAAACTTTTTGGATTATTTCCACATTTTGTTTTAAATTTTCTCTTCTTGCCGACCACTGTTTCCGAATGCCTATAAAATCTTTAAGTTGTAACATGTGTAAGAATTTATTTACAAATATAAAATTTAAAATAAAAACTCTCACAAATTGTAAAATACTTTTGAAAAAAGTAGGTGCTCTTATAATCTGCTATACTTAAGTATAATTGTTGTCATGACAGATACATAAAGAACATATTCAGACAGATTAAAACTAAATAAAAATTATGACCAAAATAAAATCTTAAACAAAATAAGTCAAACATACATAAATAAGTATAAATTAATACTTTACGTTTAGATTTTAAGTAAAATTCATTAAAATAACCAAAATATTTCAAATCATTCATTTTATTTTTTTATCTTCAACTACTATTACAGCTACAAATATTAAACTGTAAGCTTTACTTTGCTTCTTGTAATGCTTTGTTAAATAAATTTGAATTGCACTCGAGATTATTTGAACTACACCTTATACTCTTTGCAAAAGTAAGTTTTATTATTAAATTCAGTTATTTTCCGAAAAAAAAAAAACGACAATGAATTGAACGAAAGCTACCAACAGAAATTTAACATATTTTTTTTTATTTTTTTTAAATAAGTTAAGCTAGCTTTGTCGTTTACAAGGAATAACAAAAGGATTTAAAATAGAAGAAAACTTTTTTTCTTTTAATATAAAACCACTTAAGCCACTAAAACTGCGTGACACCTTGAGGGAAGTTTAAAAAATGCTAGTAACATTTCATATTCTTCCTCTTGTCTAACTTTCTTATATTAGAGATGTAAAAGATTTTATTTTTGCTAAATTATCATTTTGAGTTTAAAGAAGTCACCAATTTTAATGTTTTCCTTTTCAAATGCTTTTAATATACATATACGTCTGCTGGAGTTGCATGTTAAAGATGTTCGATATGTATTTTAGTAACATTTTCATTGTTCCCTTTTGGTATTAGAAGATATTTTGCATTGCTTGTCGTTGTTCACTGCTCAGTGCCATGTACAGAGCTAATCGTCTGGAGCCATCTGTGGGAGCACATACCTTACTGTAAGAGATACTAAAACTTTCAAACTCCTGCTGGCATTAATGTCTTAAAATCTGGCACGAAAGAGAATAGCATTTCAAAGGCAATACCTAGTGAAATTAGAGGGTAGAGCTTTCTTGTGTTTTCCTCGCAGATGATGCAGAACGTTTCCATACTATAGGTTTAGGTTCCTGGCTTAGCTGTGGAAGGGGAAACTAGCTTTCTAACTAACTAACTAACTAACTAACTAACTAACTAACGAACTAACTAACTAACGTACCTACGAACTAACTAACTAACTAACGAACTAACTAACTAACTAACTAACTAAACTAATCGAACGAACGAACTGAAACGAACTAACTAACCTAACGAACGAACGAACTAACTAACTAACTAACTAACACTAACTAACTAACTAACTAACTAACTAACTACTAACTAACTAACTACCTAACTAACTAAACTAACTAACTAACTAACTAACTAACTAACTAACTAACTAACTAACTAACTAACTAACTACTAACTAACTAACTAACTAACAACTAACTAACCAACTAACTAACTAACTAACTAACTAACTAACAACTAACTAACTAACTACTAACTAACTAACTACTAACTAACTAACTAAAACTAACTAACTAACTAACTAACTACTAACTAACTAACTAACTAACTAACTAACTAACTACTAACTAACTAACTAACTAACTAACTAACTAACTAACTACTAACTAACTAACTACTAACTAACTAACTACTAACTAACTACTAACTAACTAACTAACTACTAACTAACTAACTAACTAACTAACTAACTAACTAACTAACTACTACTAACTAACTACTAACTAACTAACCTAACTAAACTAACTACGAACTAACTAAGAACTACAAAACGAACTAACGAACGAACTAACTAACAAAGACAAAACTAACGAACAACGAACGAACTAACGAACTAACTAACTAAATCTAACTAACGAACGAACTAACAACTAAATAAACGAAACTAACAACTAACTAACTAACTAAAACGAACTAACTAACTAACAACTAACTAACGAACTAACTAACTAACAACTAACTAACTAACTAACTAACTAATAACTAACTAACAACTAACTAACTAACTAACTAACTAACTAACTACTAACTAACTAACGAACTAACTAACTAACTAACTAACTAACTAACTTGTCTTAGGTGTACTAATTATTGTTAATGGCTGTAACTGTTGATGTTCTTGCGATACAACCTTTGCTGTTTGTATTTCCATGTAGTACCATTCCATTATGACTCTGATTAGACTTTGAAATCAGTGATCAAATTAAGGTATTTATCAAGATGGTGTAGTAAACTAAATTTCTTTACAAAATTTCCGTTCATTTAATGTTTTTCTTGTCTATTTGCCTTAACTATTGGTCAATTAGTAAAGGAAGTAATTTTATGTATAATTTGCCTTGTTTTTTCATTATTTCACATTTCTTTTACTTTTTGTCTTACTTTCTAAAATTTTCCTTATTTAACAATTCTATTAGTAAATTTTAGAAATACAAAGACTTTAAGGCTAATAAAAAGCAATGAAAACAATAAAAGGTATACGTATAACAAAAATACACAAGCAACAAAAAGGGAAAAAACAAATACAATTAATGGATAAATTGAAATTGTAGACAAACAGTCAAATTGACTAAATCTGATGTCAGCACTTTTAGGCAAAAGGTACCGAAAGCTTAAGCAAACTACGAATAGACAAAAATAGTTTTTTTTAGCCTTTAATGGGGTTATGTTTCGATTTTTACTAATAATATTCTCTTTATGCTGATCAATGCTTTAAACGATTCGTCTGTATGAGCAGGGGTGCGTATACTTAATTTATATCCACTTCATCAATATTTATACATTAACATTATTTTTGTTTTTGTTTAGCTGACAGGCACTTGTGGTTTAATTTTAATTATACTCTCTCAAACATTTTCAATAGAGAATTTTATAATTTATAGCAGCTCACTCTTCGTACCTCACGAAATTGAGTACAATTTTATACACAAAGTTAGGCTGTGGGCAAATTTAGCTTTGAAACTAAATTAGTTAGTATGTATTTGGTTTGGGTGTATTTTTGTTCTTTTTGTGCTATTGTTTTATATGACTCTGTTTTGGTCAGTTGGCGTTAATGACAATTTATTATTTGTCACGGTCATGGTGAAAGTGTATGTGTGGCTTGGCTTGCTTTCATTAGTAGTTGTTCATTTGGACTGAAAGTCAGCCAAAAATAAAATTTTGAAACTTGTTTCCTATTCAATTTGTCTTTAGGCAATTATTCTTTAGTTTGTTTTTGCCTTAGCAACATTTTAATTGTTTAATATTGATTATGAGAAAGTGACTGTAGCAAGATTTCAAGACTTTACAAATATTTTGTATTAAGAACTAATTATAATACTAAAGTTTTCATTATTGTTAAAAGTTAAAGAGATTTTTAGTTAGTTAGTATTCCCTTCCCTTTAATATTCTTTTTTTATTTAATATAAATAATTGAATATTAACTTTTATAACAAGTTTAATTGGGGCACTTACTTTTGGCTAAAAAAAAACTCAAAATATAAGGAAATAATTTACAAAAGATGTAATATTTTGGTTATATTATTATTATTATGAAAAAGATATATATTTACTACAAGATTAGCAGAGATACTTACTTTTGGCTAAAAAAACTGAAAATATAAGGAAATAATTTACAAAAGGTGGGTGAATCCATATCAAAACGGACAGAAAACAGCAATTTTCGTATTTACCATCTCCGATTTTAATGAAATTTCCCACATATATTATGGTTTGAAAGTGTTCCCTAATCAATGACTTTTTGATCGAATCCTGTTCCAAACCAAAAATATCGCGCTTTGAAAATTTAAAAATTTAAAATCGTGTAAATAAAATATTTTACTTCCAAAAGGTTAAGGGTCAATTTTTATAGTGTATTTTTCAATTCCAAATATATCAGACAGCCCCATATTAAAAATTATAAAAGGACATGGTATGAGGATACCTATACTCTCTTCTATATTTTAGTGAAATTTTTTCGATGGAGACTCGTGTAGTTCAGGAGTTATTAACCAAAACGTCATTTAAAGCAAGTTTTTTTATACAAAATCGTATGAAAAATTAAACAAACAGAAAAAAATACAAAGTGGAATCAATTCAATTTATATGGAAAATGTTATGTATCTCTTAAACTGCAGGACCAATTTAAATAATATATACTAGAAAATTATTAAGAACGATTTAACCTTACTGAAAAATTACCTTGTTACCGCCGTGTTAAAATACAAGGTGAGGTACGTGGTGTTAAATGAGAGTACTTCGATTATAAAAAAATATTAAAGCTTCACAAATCTGCAAATAAGGACCGATTTGGCTGAATTTTTCTTATAGTAGACATTACCAAAACGTATTATAAAACTTAATGGTAGTACTAAGTTATAAGTAAAATAGAAAAATTATTTTAGTTTAACTGTTTAACTTTTGTTTACTACTTTATTTAAATTATATCTCTTAAACCCTTAAATTTAATTAGTATTGCAATATGGATCTAGCTTTACTGTGTTGTATAGATTACGAAAAGTTTATGATCAGTTAAATTTGATCTCATTTATAGATGATAGAAGCTTTAAAATAATTTTTGAAGTCGAAGAGTTAACTTCTTAAACGCTGTTTTCCACCTTTTATTTTAATATTGTGATGACAAAGGATACCTCCAGTAAGGCCTGATCGTCCTTCATAATTTTCTTGCACATTTCATTTAAATCGGACCAGTGGTTTATGAGATACAATGTAATTTACCATATAAATTGAAATTGATTCTAATCTGTATTTTTTCTGTTTGTTTAATTTTTCATACGATCTTATATAAAAAACTGGTTTTAAATTACGTTTTGGTTAATAACTCCTGAACTACACGAGTCTCCATCGAAAAGTTTTCACTAGAATATAGAAGAGAGTAGGTATCCTCATACCACGTATTTTTATAATGTTTAACACGGGGCTGTCTGACCTATTTGACATTGAATTATACACTATGAAAATTGACCTTTAACCTTTTGGAAGTGAAATATTCTGTTTACACGATTTTAAAGACAATATCTTTGGCTTTAATATGAAATCAAAAACTATGTTGGACTTTAAGTAGTTTCAGAGTTATGGGCAATTATGTGTATGTACTTTTAGGAAATTTTAACATATTTTTCAATTTTCAAATCGCGATATTTTTACATTGGAATGAGATTCCACTCAAAAAGTCAATGATATGTGGAACATATTATATATATTATATGTGTGGTAAGTTTCATTAAAATCGGAGATGGTAAATCCGACTGCTGTCCGCTTTCACATGGATTCTCCCAGATGTAATATTTTGGTTATATTATTATTATTATTCATGTTCCAAATTTTGTAGATTAAGAAAAAATAAGATAAACATGAAACTACAAAAATTAATGTATACAATGGCATTTTTTTTGTAATTTTAACAAAAGAATACATCTCTGTAACATGAAGGCAAAATAACAAAACATACTTACTTATGACAAACTATGTAATGAAATTTTAAATCTAGTTATGTGTACTGTTACATAATAAGATGATGAACAAAACAAGAAAGAAGTTTAGTATATATGTATATATAATACCCTACACCAGTTATAAAAATAAAATGTGATTTAGTGTTCATAATAAAGCATTTAAGTTGAATTGTACCTTGCCTCAGATATTTTCGGGGGTTCAGTGAGACAATAGAAGATCATGTACCAAATTTCATTGAATTATCTTCAAAAATGGAACCTGTAGTTTGATTACAAAGTTTACATGGACGGACAGACAGACAGACAGACAGACAGACAGACTGACAGACAGACAGACAGACAGACACACGGACACACGGACAGACGGACATAGCTAAATCGATTCAGAAAATTATTCTAAGATTGGTATACTTTAAGGTGGGTATAGGACCAATATTACTGTGCATTACAAACATCAGCACAAACCCAATATACCCTCTCCATTAAAGTGGTGTATAATTATTTTCTTAAATACAAAATAAACTTTATAAAAGAAGGAAAACATATAAATATTTCTAAAGTTCTTGCAATTAAATTTGATTTTCAGAGAAACTTTTCTAAGACATTGTTCAGAATTGTTCACTTTCGATGATATGGAAAATATCCCACAGAAAACTTACATTGAATTAAAAAACTAATAAAACGATATTTTAGTAGTTAGTCATATGTAGTTACTTAACATGTTCGCTTACAAAAAAGGAGTTCAATAAGTACTTACCACAAACAAGTAGTTGAAAATGTACCTTTTATATCCAAAATCTAAAGAATGTGTATTATCATTTAAAATTTTGTTATTTTTTTCTATTTTCTTCTTACGAACCATATTTATACGAAAATTTAGGGCAATTTTTTGAATCTTTTATTTTTTAATTCTTGCAATTCTTTTGATTTGATTTAATTTTCTTCACATTTAACTTTATATTGTTAAATATACAATTGTTAGTTTTTAATTTAACTTTTATGTTCTTGTACTACTTTAGTTTTCGTATAAAAAAAAAAAACTGTAGATTTTTTGTACTATTTTAGTATTTATTATTCATATACCTGAGTATTTAACAATGTAGATATTTTATTTACTTATACGAATACTCAAGAAAAATATTTTGGAAAAAAAATTATAAAAGGTCTTAGCGAATCCTATATACCCTTCACTATATTATTTCTTTTCTTAGGCGTAAGATATATCAAATACCTTTTCGTATGTATTTCTTTTAATATACAATTTTTCCTACATTAAATTTTTCTTAAAATATGTTGAGTTTTCTTGGAATTTTGATCGTATTTTCTTCATTTGTAAACCGATATCGATAAATAGAATGATTTAATATTTGGATCCTGAAGATATCTATGGATTTCAATAAGTTGATTTCAATATATCACTGGACAGACGCTCATAGTTAATTTCTAACTGAGCTTTGTTTCGTCTTTATATTAAATTGACTAAATTACAAACGGACCCACAGATTTGTATATTCTCATTTCCGGAAAGTGAAAATTATACAAATAAATGTTCTTTTTCATCATACATCTTATGTATGTATAAATGTAAGATTTTTCAAAACTTTGTTGAGATTTATTTAGTTAAAAAATATAAAAAAAAAAACAAAAAAGTTTTTTATTTAGTAACTCACATAACAGTCAAGGGCATTTTGTCAAATATAGTAAATGAGTTTATAAGTCAGTGATTTCATAAACTCCAATAAACTCTATCAGTTCTGGTTGGCAAACTTTGTCAAAATTAATTCCACAACACACACATATTTTTAATATTTTATTTAGTGCCCCTCACTGTTTGTTATGGCTGCAACAACATCATTCTTATCTAAACTGGTTGGAAAAAAAAAAACAATTATTTTCATTTTACCTCCCTAAATGAATAAACAAGTCGTGAATAACTAAATTGGTTAAATGTATAAAAAAACCAAACGTTGTTAGAATGTATGTGTGTGTGTGTGACCACTTTATAACCAATGAAGCAATGATTTAACAGACAACTAAACAACATCACTTGACCACATTTATTTTAGTTCGGTACACAGCCAACGTATCCATGTATATCTTCTGCAGGCATATCCTTTCAATGTTTAGTTATAAATGCTAGAGCAATCATGCACAAATGAATTTAGTCTGCGCTCTCTGTGCTATGTTATAAACCAAGTTTGCTATATATGAGATTTTATCTACTCTTGAAGTTTTTTTCCTTCTGGGTTTTTTTTTCTCAATTACATGTTGTATTGTTGTTTATTTTTGTTAGTTTTTTTTTATTTCATACATATCATTGCTTTAATATTCCCTTTTTTCTTCATAGCAACACACATACATACAAACCACACATTGCAGGTATTGCAAATAGCAGAAAACTGCCAAAGAAGACAGAATACATTCGTCGTACAATGCGAGATGTTATGCAATAGCATGCAGTCTCCAGTGTTGTGGGCGATGTTATATATTATAAAGATATTGGAATGTTGGAAAGCAATGCGAAAGCATATAAATATGTACCACCAGATAACTTTGTAAAGGATAAAATCTTTATTTGATGTCTCTGAATACACATAAACAAAGATAGAAACCAGTAAATGTATTTATTGTTATTATACCCTACACTATTGTCTAGTTAGAGTAATGTGAGTTTGTGGAGATGTCTGTAACATGCATAAAGGGCTCTTGATTGCCAATAATTCAAAGGCTAATAATTTTCTTATTAATTATCCATCCCAAGAAATAACCTAGGACCCTATTGGACCTTTTCTATAGACTCTGGTTCTGAAAGTATCAAAAGCATTTTAGAACTTAAGCCTCATACTAAGTTTTGTACAGCAATTTCTGCTATAAAGCATCAATTGGTCGTTTATGCCCCACTATGTGTATATGACCATTTTTTACGTTTATAATGTTTATAGTTATGTCATAGACCAGGATTTTTTTTTAAATATTTGAAATTTGTTCATTGTATATGTATATCCTTTCATATTGTTTATTTAGCAAACAATTTTATTTTATTTTTCAAGTATTGTCATCCTCCTTAGTACATAAGTATGAGTTATACAATATATTCAGGAATTTAGTATAGAGCATTTTGTTAAATAAACTCAACTTTTCGGCCACCAAGTACCTTAAACATTTATCCATAATAGGTTAGTATTTCAAAAAAAAAAAAAAATTTTTAGTTTAGTTCATATGATTAGAATACACACACAAATATTTTTTATCCTGTTTCGGAATGAATATCTTGTTGTTTGTCTCAATTGGTCTTAAATTTCGAAAAAAAAATATTAATAGCAGAAGTTGAAAACAAGAATGTATGACCCGTTTCTAAGGATTTTTTTATTTTATATTCATACGATATAATTTTCGTACATTTATTTAGTCTTTATAACTTTAATGAACCAAAATTCGTTAGAATTTTAACGAAAAAATTTCCCTTAATAAAAGGAAACCTGCCTGACAGTTATAAGTTTGTTAAAGTAAACACTATGTTCGTACTTTGTTTAGTTTTAAATTACGAAACCATAGTTAAAAGTTAACCACAACTGTGTGTCAATTTTCTTAACAAAACTCTAAACATGAACAGTAAATGACACCTGATGGTTAAAGAAATTAAAACATCATTATAAGGACATTGTGATAGTCTTTGTCAAAGAGAAACTAAATTCTGTGTCATCGTGACGTATACGTATTATTTGATAATAAAATGGTAATACATATTACTCATACGAAGAAACATCGAAAAAAACACTATTACACAGGTTGAAAATTTAAAGATTTATAAGTTTTAAGTTGAATAAATTTACCGATTTGAATCAGTTTTAGTAAGCTTAGACCACAATAAATCTGTTTCTCATATTTTTGTAAATTGTGTTGGAAATTCTGATCTATTCCACAGACAGACGGACATTGTTAAAGCCACTCAAACAACTCAAAATGTGATTTGAATCTTCTGCTTCTATAACTTGCTGCTGTCTCTTCTTTCGAGTTCATCTAAACTTCAAAACTTTATATATTTTCCTACAGTTTTTTATAGCATTTTTTCGTAATGTTTTCAAGGTTTATACTCAAAAATCGATTTTTGGTGATAACAGATTATTTTTGCCCTAGCGCCTCTAGTTTAGCCAGAAAATTGACTTTTATGTTTTCACTCAAAAATTAGGTTTTGGTGGGAAATTAAGCAACAACCCTAGTTTTAATATATTTTTTTGATTTCTTATGTAAACCACATACATCCAATCACTTTCAAATCTAATCCATCCAATCTTTTACAGATATGACTTCCATTGAATCATACATTTTTGTGTATAAAAAAGTAGTTTATTGTTTTATAATTTAGTTTATCATGTATGACATCCGTTTCCGCTTTAGAACAAAGGCAAGGATGCGCCATAAAAGTGAAAGTGTAATGTAATTTTTATCACATAGTTTGTGATTGATAACTGATTAAAATAACTACATATAAAATTACAAAAATATATACAATGTACCCTTTTTAGAATTTCATTCAACAAAAAAGATTTCATCATTTCACTTTGATTTTTTTTAATTAATTTATTACATGAAGAGAAAAATATTTACTTTTTGTAGTTTTTCTATGTATTTTTTATAATTAGTTTTCTTCGAAATAAATACCAAAGGTATTTATTTTTTTTTTTCATTTTTAATTAATTAATAGAAGTCAAACATAAAATGTTGCAGCACTTACTGACATTTCATTTATTATTATTATTTTTTTTTTTTGTTGTAAAATAAAAACAAATATTTGTGAAGTCATTTCATTTATTGATTTTAGTTGTTGGCCATTGAAGTTTGCTAATATGTTGCTTGCATTAATTTTTTATTCATAAAATTAAAAACGTAGAAAAAAAAACTAATTTATTAAATATATGTATAAAATCATTAATTTTTTAATAAAAATAGAAATTATTATAAAAAAGTCTCAAGAAAAAGATCACAAATTAACGTTCCTTTCTCTCCTTTCCTCCGAAAGTAAAGTTGATCACACATTTTAAATAGTTCCTTCTAAATCTAGGAGTGACCTTTTACCAACCTTACTAGGATGATGTTTATATATGTCAAATTTGTATCACTTTGACATTTCACAATGTCAGATTTCCTTTAATCAACCAAAATCATTATTTGCTAAAAGCTTATTAACAAATTCAAACAAATCTACTAGATATTTACATTTTATTACCACATTTTAATTAACCTACTACAATGTGGCACATTTTGTATGCTATTGAACGAACATCAACATTTAGCCATAGATAAGTTTAATTGTAAGCAATCACTAAGCCAAGCACCAATGTCAAATTCATGTATTTATTTCATTATTCGAATTATTGAACTATTAAGCAGATGAGGCTGATGAGTACACTCGTACAATATTTGAAATGCATTCAAATTGAAGAGATAGATTTTACAGAAAATTAAAAAAAATCATTGTTTTAAAAGTTACGCATTGCTCATACGCACCCCCATCACTTTAATATGAAACGTTATGGATAAAACAATCAAATATGGAATTTTGCCTTTATGTGAGTTTAAACATTAGTATTCATTTGTATATATACATATGGCTATATGTAAAATATATATTAAAAAGGTTTAATTCGCAAAGTATGAAAATTTTGTGGGAAAGAGAGATAGGTTGTTTTAGTGTTAGCGTGTCAATTTTGTATTATTTGTGTTATTTACTGCTGCATTGAATTTGTCCTAACCGTTGCTGTGCACTTCCGTTTCCGTGTATTTTTACTGTTAAATAGAATAGCAACAACAACAACGAAATGATAAACATCATTAACAGCAGATGTTGAAATGTTAAAATAAACACAACAACTAAGTACCTGCAGCTGCAGTTTTATACCGTTACTATTACACCAACACAGTTGTAGAAAAAACCATGTATCCTTCAAAGTTGCTTAAAAACTTAATTATATAGAATATTTGGTAATTATGTAATTTCTGTAATATATAACACTTCAATGTCTTAGAGTATTGCAGAAAGGATAGTAACTGTAGAGTCTCTAAGTAATTTACAGAGAATGCACTTTATAAGTTGTTTTCGTTACAATACTTTGGAAAATAAGTATATAAAGGGTCAATTGACTTTCTTCCAAATCCTTAACAATATCAAATGAAAAGGAAAATCCCTAGTTTGGTACTGTTATCCTCAACTGCCGGGTTGTATGTGTTTGCTGCTAATGATGTGCCATTGTT